>NC_092241.1:18169732-18359732 GCF_036320965.1 Panulirus ornatus
ACCATACAACATTGTTGGAACCACTATTCCTTCAAACATACCCATTTTTGCTTTCCGTGATAATGTTCTCGACTTCCACACATTCTTCACGGTTCACAGGATTTTCGCCCCCTCCCCCACCCTATGATCCACTTCCGCTTCCATGGTTCCATCCGCTGCCAGATCCACTCCCAGATATCTAAAACACTTTACTTCTTCCAGTTTTTCTCCATTCAAACTTACCTCCCAATTGACTTGACCCTCAACCCTACTGTACCTAATAACCTTGCTCTTATTCACATTTACTCTTAACTTTCTTCTTTCACACACTTTACCAAACTCAGTCACCAGCTTCTGCAGTTTCTCACATGAATCAGCCACCAGCGCTGGATCATCAGCGAACAACAACTGACTCACTTCCCAAGCTCTCTCATCCACAACAGACTTCATACTTGCCCCTCTTTCCAAAACTCTTGCATTCACCTCCCTAACAACCCCATCCATAAACAAATTAAACAACCATGGAGACATCACACACCCCAGCCGCAAACCTACATTCAATTAGAACCAATCACTTTCCTCTCTTCCTTCACGTACACATGCCTTACATCCTCGATAAAAACTTTTCACTGCTTCTAACAACTTGCCTCCCACACCATATATTCTTAATACCTTCCACAGAGCATCTCTATCAACTCTATCATATGCCTTCTCCAGATCCATAAATGCTACATACAAATCCATTTGCTTTTCTAAGTATTTCTCACATACATTCTTCAAAGCAAACAACTGATCCACACATCCTCTACCACTTCTGAAACCACACTGCTCTTCCCAATCTGATGCTCTGTACATGCCTTCACCCTCTCAATCAATACCCTCCCATATAATTTACCAGGAATACTCAACAAACTTATACCTCTGTAATTTGAGCACTCACTCTTATCCCCTTTGCCTTTGAACAATGGCACTATGCACGCATTCCGCCAATCCTCATGCACCTCACCATGAGTCATACATACATTAAATAACCTTACCAACCAGTCAACAATACAGTCACCCCCTTTTTTAATAGATTCCACTGCAATACCATCCAAATCTGCTGCCTTGCCGGCTTCATCTTCCGCAAAGCTTTTACTACCTCTTCTCTGTTTACTAAATCATTTTCCCTAACCCCCTCACTTTGCACACAACCTCGACCAAAACACCCTATATATGCCACTCTATCATCAAACACATTCAACAAACCTTCAAAATACTCACTCCATCTCCTTCTCACATCACCACTACTTGTTATCACCTCCCCATTAGCGCCCTTCACTGAAGCTCCCATGTGCTCCCTTGTCTTACGCACTTTACTTACCTCCTTCTAGAACATCTTTTTATTCTCCCTAAAATTTAATGGTACTCTCTCACCCCAACTCTCATTTCCCCTCTTTTTCACCTCTTGCACCTTTCTCTTGACCTCCTGTCTCTTTCTTTTATACATCTCCCACTCAATTGCATTTTTTCCCTGCAAAACTCGTCCAAATGCCTCTCTCTTCTCTTTCACTAATAATCTAACTTCTTCGTCCCACCACTCACTACCCTTTCTAATCTCTTTTTTTTTCGCTTTGTCGCTGTCTCCGCGTTTGCGAGGTTAGCGCAAGGAAACAGACGAAAGAAATGGCCCAACCCACCCCCATACACATGTATATACATACGTTCACACACGCAAATATACATACCTACACAGCTTTCCATGGTTTACCCCAGACGCTTCACATGCCCCTGATTCAATCCACTGACAGCACGTCAACCCCGGTATACCACATCGATCCAATTCACTCTATTCCTTGCCCTCCTTTCACCCTCCTGCATGTTCAGGCCCCGATCACACAAAATCTTTTTCACTCCATCTTTCCACCTCCAATTTGGTCTCCCACTTCTCCTCGTTCCCTCCACCTCCGACACATATATCTTCTTGGCCAATCTTTCCTCACTCATTCTCTCCATGTGCCCAAACCATTTCAAAACACCTTCTTCTGCTCTCTCAACCACGCTCTTTTTATATCCACACATCTCTCTTACCCTTACGTTACTTACTCGATCAAACCACCTCACACAAGACATTGTCCTCAAACATCTCATTTCCAGCACATCCATCCTCCTGCGCACAAGTCTATCCATAGCCCACGCCTCGCAACCATACAACATTGTTGGAACCACTATTCCTTTAAACATACCCATTTTTGCTTTCCGAGATAATGTTCTCGACCTCCACACATTCTTCAAGGCTCCCAGGATTTTCGCCACCTCCCCCACCCTATGATCCACTTCCGCTTCCATGGTTCCATCCGCTGCCAGATCCACTCCCAGATATCTAAAACACTTTACTTCCTCCAGTTTTTCTCCATTCAAACTTACCTCCCAATTGACTTGACCCTCAACCCTACTGTACCTAATTACCTTGCTCTTATTGACATTTACTCTTAACTTTCTTCTTTCACACACTTTACCAAACTCAGTCACCAGCTTCTGCAGTTTCTCACATGAATCAGCCACCAGCGCTGTATCATCAGCGAACAACAACTGACTCACTTCCCAAGCTCTCTCATCCACAACAGACTTCATACTTGCCCCTCTTTCCAAAACTCTTGCATTCACCTCCCTAACAACCCCATCCATAAACAAATTAAACAACCATGGAGACATCACACACCCCTGCCGCAAACCTACATTCACTGAGAACCAATCACTTTCCTCTCTTCCTACACGTACACATGCCTTACATCCTCGATAAAAACTTTTCACTGCTTCTAACACCTTGCCTCCTACACCATATATTCTTAATACCTTCCACAGAGCATTTCTATCAACTCTATCATATGCCTCTCCAGATCCATAAAAGCTACATACAAATCCATTTGCTTTTCTAAGTATTTCTCACATACATTCTTCAAAGCAAACACCTGATCCACACATCCTCTACCACTTCTGAAACCACACTGCTCTTCCCCAATCTGATGCTCTGTACATGCCTTCACCCTCTCAATCAATACCCTCCCATATAATTTACCAGGAATACTCAACAAACTTATACCTCTGTAATTTGAGCACTCACTCTTATCCCCTTTGCCTTTGTACAATGGCTCTATGCACGCATTTCGCCAATCCTCTGTCACCTCACTATGAGTCATACATACATTAAATAACCTTACCAACCAGTCAATAATACAGTCACCCCCTTTTTTGATAAATTCCACTGCAATACCATCCAAACCTGCTGCCTTGCCGGCTTTCATCTTCCGCAAAGCTTTTACTACCTCTTCTCTGTTTACCAAATCATTTTCCCTAACCCTCTCACTCTGCATACCACCTCGACCAAAACACCCTATATCTGCCACTCTATCATCAAACACATTCAACAAACCTTCAAAATACTCACTCCATCTCCTTCTCACATCTCCACTACTTGTTATCACCTCCCCATTTGCGCCCTTCACTGAAGTTCCCATTTGCTCCCTTGTCTCATGTTTGAAGGAATAGTGGTTCCAACAATGTTGTATGCTTGCGAGGCGTGGGCTATGGATAGAGTTATGCACAAGAGGGTGGATATGCTGGAAAGAGATGTTTGAGGACAGTATGTGCTGTGAGGTGGTTGATCGAGTAGGTAAGGTATAGGTAAGAGAGATATGTGGAAAAAAAAGAGTGTTGTTGAGAGAGCAGAAGAGGGTGTTTTTGAAATGGTTTCGACACATGGAGAGAATGAGTGCGGAAAGATTGACCAAGAGGATATATGAGTCAGAGGTGGAGTGAACGAGGAGAATTGGGAGACCATATTTGAGGTGGAAAGATGGAGTGAAAAAGATTTTGAGTGATCGGGGCCTGAAATGCAGGAGGGTGAAAGGTGTGCAAGGAATAGAGTGAATTGGAACGATGTGGCATACCGGGTTCGACCTGCTGTCAATAGATTGAACCAGGGCATGTGAAGCGTCTGGGGTAAACCATGAGAAGTTGTGTGGGGCCTGGATGTGGAAAGGGAGCTGTGGTTTCGGTGCATTATTATATGACTGCTAGAGACTGAGTGTGAACGAATGTGGCATTTGTTGTCTTTTCTTAGCGCTACCTCTCACACATGAGGGGGAGGGGGTTTTTATTCCATGTGTGGCGAGGTGGTGATGGGAATAAATAAAGGCAGACAGTATGAATTATGTTCATGTGCATATATGTATATGTCTGTGTGTGTTTATATATGTGTACATTGAGATGTATAGGTATGTATATTTGCGTGTGTGAACGTGTATGTATTTATGTGTGTATGTGGGTGGGTTGGGCCATTCTTTCGTCTGTTTCCTTGCGCTACCTCGCTAACGCGGGAGACAGCGACAAAGCAAAATAAATATATGAATAACTAAATAAATAAATAAATAAATATATATATATATATATATATATATATATATATATATATATATATATATAAATATAAATATATATGTATATCTTTCTTTTCTTTCAAACTATTCGCCATTTCCCGCATTAGCGAGGTAGCGTTAAGAACAGAGGACTGGGCCTTTGAGGGAATACCCTCACCTGGCCCCCTTCTCTGTTCCTTCTTTTGAAAATTAAAAAAAACTAGAGGGGAGGATTTCCAGCCCCCCCCTCGCTCCCTCCCCATTTAGTCGCCTTCTACGACACGCAGGGAATACGTGGGAAGTATTCTTTCTCCCGTATCCCCAGGGAGAATATATATATATATATATATATATATATATATATATATATATATATATATATATATATATATATATATATATATATATATATATATATATATATATATATATATATATATATATATGTATATATATATCACTGCTGTCAGTGGATTGAATCAGGGCATGTGAAGCGTCTGGGGTAAACCATGGAAAGTTGTGTGGGGCCTGGATGTGGAAAGGGAGCTGTGGTTTCGGGCATTATTGCATGACAGCTAGAGACTGAGTGTGAACGAATGAGGCCTTTATTGTCTTTTCCTAGCGCTACCCCGCACACATGAGGGGGGAGGGGGATGGTATTCCGTGTGTGGCAAGGTGGCGATGGGAATGAATATAGGCAGACAGTGTGAATTGTGTGCATGGGTATATATGTATGTGTCTGTGTGTGTATATATATGTGTACATTGAGATGTATAGGTATGTATATTTGCGTGTTTGGACGCGTGTGTATATACATGTGTATTGGGGTGGGTTTGGCCATTTCTTTCGTCTGTTTCCTTGCGCTACCTCGCAAACGCGGGAGACAGCGACAGAGCAAAATAAATAAATATATAATATATATATATATATATATATATATATATATATATATATATATATATATATATATATACATATATATATATATATATATATATATATATATATATATATATATATATATATATATGTATATATATATATATATATATATATATATATATATATATATATATATATATATATGTATATATATATATATATATATATATATATATATATATATATATATATATATATATATAAATATATATATATATATAAATCGGGCAATGCGATATTCCTAGTGATTTCGAGTGCGTAGAGAGCCACTTGTTGATGTCAAGGTGTTATTTCTTGTGTTCTAGGCATCGTGTGTCACTTGTGACATTCAGTGCACAATCTTTAGCCCTCGAATAATTGTGTGTCAAGTGTGTCTTTAATGGTAGAATCTGAGAACTTAGATGTCATATGTCACTTGTGGCTACAAGGTTACCATATGCTCTTGATTCTCATGTGATACATTGTGTAGTTTTGCCCGTCAAGACGTCATTCGTAAACAGGCTGTTGAGTCTTAATCGTTCCTGTCAAACTGGTTTGTCTTTTGTCATAATTCTCTTCCCGCTAATCTGTTGTCATCCATTACTGTTGTCTCTCAAGCTGTCATATGCCATTTGTGATTCTTCTTATATCCTGAAACACTCCTGGCGTTCCAGGTGTCAAGTCTCAACTCTTAATGTTTTCCATGTCAGTACTAGCATCAGGGGGTCATAGGTGTAATGATTTAACTGGATAGAACTAATACGTATGATATCGTGAATGACACTGCATGAATGATCACATGTCAGGATGTCAGTAAGTTACAGTAAAATCGAGTGCATCTAATACGTATGATTTTGTAAATGACAGTGCTTGAATGATCATGTGACGGTTTAACCGCATGGATCTTATGTTTATGATATTCATATGAGAGAGTTTGAATGTTAATGCAGTCTGTAGCTGTTCATAGACAAAATATTCATCCCATAATATACAATGTTTCCGCAGGTCAGGTTATAATGGGAAGGCTTCACAGTTCTTGCCGGTCTGAATGTTGGACCACCAAGATAACTTTCGGGCTACAGTACTTCACTTCCATCCTCCCGCAATACAGGCGAAACTTCGTCATTTCTGAACAAGCATTAGTGTTCTAGTCACTTGTGAGACTTGCACCAACCTCCTCTGGTTAGGAAGGAATGTCGACAAGAGGCGGTTGCGAATAGTGGGATGATAAAGATAATGAGAACGTATTCTGCAGTTGGAGAGAGAGAGAGAGAGAGAGAGAGAGAGAGAGAGAGAGAGAGAGAGAGAGAGAGAGAGAGAGAGAGAGAGAGAGAGAGAGAGAGAGAGAGAGAGAGAGAGAGAGAGAGAGAGAGAGTCAGTTATATATTCCGTTATGTATCCTGTAACTCTTCGGTCCAACATTTGCCATGTTTCACTATCTTTGCTCACTTTCTTACAATGGCTGCAGGGTCATCAGTCAGATATTGTTATTTCTGATCTTTTTACAAGATACTTTGTTACATTTACATATTGCGAGCGTTCAGGTTCAACCATATCATGGGCTTCGCTTTCCTCCATTACATGGCAGCAGAGTCAAGAACGTCGACTCTCTCTCCTCTTGGTCTGCGCAACTCACCTGACCCACATTACAGAACTCCCCGTGACAGACAAAGAGGAACCAGAGACCAATGATATGGAAACAAGCAAGAAACTTGCTACAAGATATGCGAAGAAGTTCTTGTACGGTGTCAGAAGAGTGGATGAGCGATATAAGCTAACTGATGAAAACTTAATCTAAGAAAAGCCAGTGACTTATCAGCGACATTCCCTGCAGATGTAACAGTGACATTCTCTAAAGTCGTAACAATGACATTTTCTGCAGATGTAACAGTGACATTCTCGACAGACGTAACAGGGACACTCATTTCAGATGTAACAGTGACATTATCTAAAGACACAACAATGTCATTATCAAAGAAAATCGTCGGCAAACGTTCAAATTGTCTTTATTAAGAATCTAATTACATTTTTTTTTACCTAGCATACCTGTTATTACCAGAAAAAAATAAGGGTCCGATTCTCCTTAGTATATATCCTAGGAAGATATATTTGCTCGCAAGGTAATTGTCTGGAAGAGAGACAATATTCTGCTGGAGGGAAGCAGAGATGCTGCCCTAGCTGGCTCTGTCCTCATTACTTGAGAGGTATGAGCAGGTCAATGAAAAGACATTCGTCTTTTTCTTTTACAGTTGATGGCGCGGCACGAGCAACGGAATGACATTATTCATGGCGCTCTCATGTCACCAGCTTAGCTAGGTACACATTTATCGATCAGCCTCGAGGGAAGGCTAAACTATTGGGTTTGCTGTGGCCAACTTTAGTTTAGGCCAGTCGTAAACTAATGTACTAATTCTCTTCCTGTCGCTATTTCGCTACGATGGAGGCGATAACATTCGAGAAAGCATGTTTCACGTAACGTTAAGAACAATCATTCATTGCTTCAACGGACTGATTTTTTTTACAATGTGGCTAATATAGAGAACTAACCTCCTTCGTATATCAAATAATAGGCTTCATGAAAGCTTCAGTGCCCAATTTTTCAAACTTTTGAGGAATTATATACAGCGGTTGGTGACCTGGTTTACTGAAGATACTATATATTTAGGTGGAGACATTAAAGGAAGGGGGAAAACTAAAGTTGGAAGAGAATTCTATAATCATGATGTACAAAGAAAGAGTCATCACAGCGAACCATCTTCGTGTATCTCCTGTCTATACACCAGCTATGGGAAACATCAACTACACGTGAGCCTTATCTCCTATCCATACCTGGAGCTTCTGTCACTAACAACGTATATTGAAAAGGTCGAGGCTGATCAATCATACGATTACAAGCGCACTTTTGATACGGCCGAAATGCTGGAGGATTGGCAAGGAAGGCTAACTGTGCAATTCCTGTATTGTTTTGGAAATCGAAAAATTTGAAAATGAAAGGCAGATAGATCAAGGTAAAGTTGATCGAGGTCATAGAAAGTTAATATTACATAATACAAACTAATTAGAACGCACTGGTCAGCTCGGGTAGAAATAGATTATGAGAATGTGAGCCACAAATGAATAAAAGGAAAGAAACATTGTTAGAAGACAGCTCTTACTAACAGCAAGGTGTGTGTAAAAGTAACAGAACTGGGATGACGAGAAGCAACAAGGTTAAAATGACTGGCTTGCAGGAGGAGGAAGATCTATTCTTAGGGTATGGGCGGGTATTGAGAATAGCAAATGTCAACTCCCTAGCTCGTAGCTGGAAGTAGAAATAGAAAAACTATTGAGAGACACCACTGGAAAATGTGTGATGATGAAGGCGTTACCAGCTTACGAACTTCTCAGGTTGACTGGTGGTCTGCAACAAAGTTTGCTCGACAATTAGAATTTATAATGTCCTTGTTATATTTCTATACAATGCTGATTAATTCCACATTGAACCCGCAGGTTATATTGCAGGAACCTTAATGACTGTAGTTAACACACCTATGGTAGTAACCGGAGAAATTCATATACTGCAATTAATGACCTGCAAGCAGGTAGGAATCGAACCCTACCAAGAAAATCAGTTGATTTCAGCTTCTTCACTAGCTGGTAGTGACACAATTTCTCCATGAGTTCTTGTCTCACGACACAATGTTATGGAACATAAGAATTCAATCGCTGTCAAGCTCCAGAGTCCATACTGGAGACTGGAGTAACTGTGTTATACGAAGACTTAACTGCCCTAGATGGTACTGTGTTGGTCAGCGCCCATTACATTATCCATGGTAATAATGTGACTACATCACCGAAGACAGCCTACCATCATTTTACCCTGGCGCTGAAGCGAGCCAATAATGAGTAACTCCTGTGGATATCCTGAGTGAACGGATATAAGAGAAACACTCCAGGATTTAATGAGTCTACATCAAGGATTCCATCCCATCACAGTGATGCTAGCCACTGGCGTGGAAGGGAACTTACAGTAAAAACAGTTATGTTGTCAAACTTTATTATGAGAACAGATTTGCAACAGAGCAGTGACAGCTGTCTGGTGTACTGTGCTGTCTTTAATACTATCGAACGCAGTATTGTATATTGATCGCTAAGAATATTTCGTCAACCTGTGATCATGTGTAATAGAATTACGAAGATAGATTACAGTTACAGTTAGACTCACCATGGTTGTGATTATAGCACTAAATGTGACGGGAAATACACGTAAAAGAACGGTTTCTCTGAATACTGTTCATTCTGACAGATAAGTATTAAGTTAGGAGTAAGATACGAAAGATTCTAAATTCTGATCAGCATCTTGTGTCTCGCTGCTTTTTTACTACCTAATGTTTTGTCTCTTGGTTTTATCATGCTGTACAGAGTGTGAGTTAAACCTCCTGCCTTCACCAACTAAAGAAGCTAAAGTTAGTATTGTTTTCCATATGCAGCCAATAACACCACTTGTCCTTTATTCTCTTAATCTCGTATGAACGTCCATACCAGCTGCTTGTCGATTCCATACAGACTCTACAACCGACAGTAACTATCTTGTCACAATTTTGTTTTTTCTTTCCCCTACAAGGGACTCAACCCCCTCAGCCCATAAAGCGGTCTACACCAACTACTTTGCATGGCACTACGGGGACTACAGAATCATTATCAAAAAAGTGTATACACTCTCCTATGCATAAAGAAAATATCCTTGCTGCCTTGTGTTGGGTCACCGGCATATTGCTCATAATCCATCCACACTTGAGAATGTCTTTACTCCCGGATCCTCTACTTCCTCCTCTGGTACTCTTTACCTGTTTCCTTAGTATTGTCTCTTTTCCATGGCTCCTCGCCACCGATACCTTTCTTCCAGACACAAACATCGTTACCCACCCTCCTCGGCCCCTTTCCTTCTCTCGTACAGCACTAACACCATCGTAAACCTCTCAACCTTTGCCCCTCGAGGAATATTTACATCTATCTTAGTCTCCAACCTCTCTACCCTCTCACCCCTTACCTCCCCTTCCAGTAGTCTGCTGAGGATTCCTGAGGACGTTGTCTTCATACCTTCAGAATGCTTCTCCCTTCTGCCCTTGTTACCCTGACACAATCCCTGCATCCTCCCTAAGTCCATCTGCTTCCCTAGGGTCTGTTCTCCCCTTCTCTTGACAGCATCCTTATTTTTGTCTTTTGATTTTCCCCGCACAGAACGCATTTCCAACCCTCTGCATCGATATCTTTGAAACTTTCGTCCCTATCCTTCTTCTCGATTTTTCTCTCGAGCTTTGGGACGTTATCAAACTTCCCAGCCCTTCTCCAGATGCAGTGCCTCCCTCTCCCGTCCATCATCCACGTCACATCGTATTTGCTCACCTACTTTCCATGCTCCTTCCTGCTTCTGAGGAAGCCATTAACGTCTTCCTTGGAGACGTTCAGGATACGTTTGCTCCCATTCACTGTACATGTTGTCTTGCTGGAGGTTCATTGTCTCCAATAGGATTGTGTACCAGCCTTGCCATTACCCATCTTGTTCTCTCGCACTACTGTGGTTAACTTGAAAATTGCACACGCCGTCAACGACAAGCCAATTTGTTCAATTTGTTTCCGGAGTCAAATTCTCAATATCAGTTTCCTTTATGAAATCTATCGTGAAACAGCTCGTTAGGTGTACAGCTATATATTTATATATATATATATATATATATATATATATATATATATATATATATATATATATATATATATATATATATATATATATATATATATATATATATATATATATATATATATATATATATATATATATATATATATATATATATCAACTTTCAGTTTTACCCATATTAATCGAGAATTTACTTTCTTACATTCTATCACATACTCCCACAACTCCTGTTTCAGGAGTACTGCTACTCCTTCCCTTGCTCTTGTCCTCTCACTAACCCCTGACTTTACTCCCAAGACATTCCCAAACCACTCTTCCCCTTTACCCTTGAGCTTCGTTTCACTCAGAGCCAAAACATCCAGGTTCCTTTCCTCAAACATACTACCTATCTCTCCTTTTTTCACATCTTGGTTACATCCACACACATTTAGGCACCCCAATCTGAGCCTTCGAGGAGGATGAGCACTCCCCGCGTGACTCCTTCTGTTTCCCATTTTAGAAAGTTAAAAAAAAAAGATACAAGGAGGGGAGGATTTCTGGCCCCACGCTCCCGTCCCCTCTAGTCGCTTTCTACGACACGCGAGGAATGCGTGGGAAGTATTCTTTCACCCCTATCCCCAGGGATAATATATATATGCGCTACCTCGCAAACGCGGGAGACAGCGACAAAGTATAATAAAAAGAAAAATAAATATATATATATATATATATATATATATATATATATATATATATATATATATATATATATATATATATATATATATATATATATATATATATATATATATATATATATATATACACACATACACATACATACGCACATATACACACACACACACATACATATATATACATATGAAAAATGTAAAAAACAATTTAGAAAACTGAAACTTCTAGCTTGAAATGAAATGAAAAAATGAATGTCACATACTGGTTCAACCTCTGGCTATGGAAAAAGGAAATTATAATTTATTTACACAAACGACAATAGTAGTTCTCATCAATTTAACCACTGTATCAATAAGCTTCAATGTCTTTATATTAACATAATTATGACAATAGTTCAGGTTTTCCTGGCACAAATTATAAACATCTTTATATTAACATTATGATGCATTTGGAGAGAGATGGGTGATTATTGGTG
This sequence comes from Panulirus ornatus, assembly GCF_036320965.1. Taxonomy (NCBI): domain Eukaryota; kingdom Metazoa; phylum Arthropoda; class Malacostraca; order Decapoda; family Palinuridae; genus Panulirus; species Panulirus ornatus. Next base: position 18,181,860 of record NC_092241.1, read on the forward strand.
CATATGCACCTGGGCATGAGAAGAAAGATCATGAGAGGCAAGTGTTTTGGGAGCAGCTGAATGAGTGTGTTAGTGGTTTTGATGCACGAAACCGGGTTATAGTGATGGTTATAGTGATTTGAATGCAAAGGTGAGTAATGTGGCAGTTGAGGGAATAATTGGTATACATAGGGTGTTCAGTGTTGTAAATGGAAATGGTGAAGAGCTTGTAGATTTATGTGCTGAAAAAGGACTGGTGATTGGGAATACCTGGTTTAAAAAGCGAGATATACATAAGTATACGTATGTAAGTAGGAGAGATGGCCAGAGAGCGTTATTGGATTACGTGTTAATTGACAGACGCGCGAAAGAGAGACTTTTGGATGTTAATGTGCTGAGAGGTGCAACTGGAGGGATGTGTGATCATTATCTTGTGGAGGCTAAGGTGAAGATTTGTATGGGTTTTCAGAAAAGAAGAGTGAATGTTGGAGTGAAGAGGGTGGTGAGAGTAAGTGATCTTGGGAAGGACACTTGTGTGAGGAAGTACCAGGAGAGACTGAGTACAGAATGGAAAAAGGTGAGAACAATGGAAGTAAGGGGAGTGGGGGTGGAATGGGATGTATTTAGGGAATCAGTGATGGATTGCGCAAAAGATGCTTGTGGATGAGAAGCGTGGGAGGTGGGTTGATTAGAAAGGGTAGTGAGTGGTGGGATGAAGAACTAAGATTATTAGTGAAAGAGAAGAGAGATGCATTTGGACGATTTTTGCAGGGAAAAATGCAATTGAGTGGGAGATGTATAAAAGAAAGAGACAGGAGGTCAAGAGAAAGGTGCAAGAGGTGAAAAAGAGGGCAAATGAGAGTTGGGGTGAGAGAGTATCATTAAATTTTAGGGAGAATAAAAAGGTGTTCTGGAAGGAGGTAAATAAAGTGCGTAAGACGAAGGAGCAAATGGGAACTTCAGTGAAGGGTGCAAATGGGGAGGTGATAACAAGTAGTGGTGATGTGAGAAGGAGATGGAGTGAGTATTTTGAAGGTTTGTTGAATGTGTTTGATGATAGAGTGGCAGATATAGGGTGTTTTGGTCGAGGTAGTGTACAAAGTGAGAGGGTTAGGGAAAATGATTTGGTAAACAGAGAAGAGGTAGTAAAAGCTTTGCGGAAGATGAAAGCCGGCAAGGCAGCAGGTTTGGATGGTATTGCAGTGGAATTTATTAAAAAAGGGGGTGACTGTATTGTTGACTGGTTGGTAAGGTTATTTAATGTATGTATTCCTGGTAAATTATATGGAAGGGTATTGATTGAGAGGGTGAAGGCATGTACAGAACATCAGATTAGGGAAGAGCAGTGTGGTTTCAGAAGTGGAAGAGGATGTGGATCAGGTGTTTGCTTGGAAGAATGTATGTGAGAAATACTTAGAAAAGCAAATGGATTTGTATGTAGCATTTATGGATCTGGAGAAGGCATATGATAGAGTTGATAGAGATGCTCTGTGGAAGGTATTAAGAATATATGGTGTGGGAGGCAAGTTGTTAGAAGCAGTGAAAAGTTTTTATCGAGGATGTAAGGCATGTGTACGTGTAGGACGAGAGGAAAGTGATTGGTTCTCAGTGAATGTAGGTTTGCGGCAGGGGTGTGTGATGTCTCCATGGTTGTTTAATTTGTTTATGGATGGGGTTGTTAGGGAGGTGAATGCAAGAGTTTTGGAAAGAGGGGCAAGTATGAAGTCTGTTGTGGATGAGAGAGCTTGGGAAGTGAGTCAGTTGTTGTTCGCTGATGACACAGCGCTGGTGGCTGATTCATGTGAGAAACTGCAGAAGCTGGTGACTGAGTTTGGTAAAGTGTGTGAAAGAAGAAAGTTAAGAGTAAATGTGAATAAGAGCAAGGTTATTAGGTACAGTAGGGTTGAGGGTCAAGTCAATTGGGAGGTAAGTTTGAATGGAGAAAAACTGGAGGAAGTAAAGTGTTTTAGATATCTGGGAGTGGATCTGGCAGCGGATGGACCCATGGAAGCGGAAGTGAATCATAGGGTGGGGGAGGGGGCGAAAATCCTGGGAGCCTTGAAGAATGTTGGAAGTCGAGAACATTATCTCGGAAAGCAAAAATGGGTATGTTTGAAGGAATAGTGGTTCCAACAATGTTGTATGGTTGCGAGGCGTGGGCTATGGATAGAGTTGTGCGCAGGAGGGTGGATGTGCTGGAAATGAGATGTTTGAGGACAATGTGTGGTGTGAGGTGGTTTGATCGAGTAAGTAATGTAAGGGTAAGAGCGATGTGTTGAAATAAAAAGAGCGTGGTTGAGAGAGCAGAAGAGGGTGTTTTGAAATGGTTTGGGCACATGGAGAGGATGAGTGAGGAAAGATTGACCAAGAGGATATATGTGTCGGAGGTGGAGGGAACGAGGAGAAGAGGGAGACCAAATTGGAGGTGGAAAGATGGAGTGAAAAAGATTTTGTGTGATCGGGGCCTGAACATGCAGGAGGGTGAAAGGCGGGCAAGGAATAGAGTGAATTGGATCGATGTGGTATACCGGGGTTGACGTGCTGTCAGTGGATTGAATCAGGGCATGTGAAGCGTCTGAGGTAAACCATGGAAAGTTGTGTGGGGCCTGGATGTGGAAAGGTAGGTGTGGTTTCGGGCATTATTGTATGACAGCTGGAGACTGAGTGTGAACGAATGGGGCCTTTGTTGTCTTTTCCTAGTGCTACCTCGCACACATGAGGGGGGAGGGGGATGGTAGTCCATGTGTGGCGAGGTGGCGATGGGAATGAATAAAGGCAGACAGTGTGAATTGTGTGCATGGGTATATATGTATGTGTCTGTGTGTGTACATATATGTGTACATTGAGATGTATAGGTATGTATATTTGCGTGTGTGGACGTGTGTGTATGTACATTGTGTGTGGGGGTGGGTTGGGCCATTTCCTTCGTCTGTTTCCTTGCGCTATCTCGCAAACGCGGGAGACAGCGACAAAGCAAAATAAATAAAATAAAATAAATATAAATATATATTCATATATATATATATATATATATATATATATATATATATATATATATATATATATATATATATATATATATATATATACATATATATATATATATACATACATATATATATATATATATATATATATATATATATATATATATATATATATATATATATATATATATATATATATATATATATTTTCTAATAAAACGCCTCTAGAGATCTCCCTACGGATGGAACCCTTAACAGTGACATTGTTTCCAAGGTTGAAACCGTTATGTTTTTTCTGTTCCATCCCAGAAAACAATGTCGTTGTAATAACTGTTGGGTCCTCCCTCCACAGGATCTCTGGCATTTTCTAAACAGAACATGGATGTAAACTTGAAGAGGTTTTCCAAGTATACGCGCTTGATTTCATCTGACTACAATCAAGCTTCCAGATGCTTCTTTAAAATTCATCGTCTCGACAGATGTCTGCGACCCGGGAAATATATAAATTTTTCTGCTAACACCGTCACATCTGCCGTTGATGGTGATAGCTAATGGGAATCATCCAAAGAGAGAAGCATAAGACCCTTTCGCTATCGTATCCAAAGTTGATGTCTTTCTGAATTGTAGTCATCATCATTTCACCAGAACTGTCACTGTTTCTCTCCCTCCCTGCGGTTACGCTTGTCAGCCGCAGTTGTGACAAGCGCTTGTGATGTGATTTCCAGATCAGTGAATATTGTACATGCTTTTACTGACTCTATAAAATGGTTCTGGGAGAAATGAATTTGATAAAGATTTGGTAACATTGTTGAAAGAACGTTAGAGCTTTAAGAGACATCAAGGAATTCCTGCATAACAATTAAAATTAATACTTTTTCTCACCAGCGAATCTTAGAGTCTACATCGGAATTATCAGTGTTTATATTCTCAGCTCAAAGTCCTTCTCTTCATATGGCGCTGGAAATACGAGATATCATGAGGTCAGCACTTAACTCCTAAACCAAGTGCACATTAATATAAGCTAAGACTTAGCTGGTACGTTTAACATTGTGAGTTGGAGCATAATCAAAAATAGCTCAGAACGTTATAGCTAATGGGCTACAATGTGGGTGTGAGTTAAAACTTTGCTGTGAGAAAGAACGTTGACATGATCTGGGACATTTGTCTGAAACAAATTTCTTTTTGTGTACATTTGGACCAGAATGTTATTGTGAGACAAAGCGTTTCCTGAAGACAGAATCATATGACAACCAGGAGCATTTGAATCTAAATCTAGATGAATGAAATCAAATATTTAATTTCTCTGCTGAAATTCATAGAAATATCCTTACGCCATTACTTTTCTTTAAGTATTATTTGGGTACTAATGTATCAGAAAAGGTGAAATGATAATTTACATCATGTGTAGTATACGATAGTTTAGGAGGGCTTCTACCCTTACATCTTGGTCAGACAGACACCTTATTACTTTACCTAGACCTTAAGTTTGTTTTGAAGGTCTTCTACCCCTCTGGTCTGGTCGATGATTACCTTGCTTTCAGATATCTTGCCATGGTTTCGAAGGTTTTTGCACCAAATAATTGGCCCAGGCCAAGCTGTCGTGTTGCTCTGCTGCTTAGTCAGGCTGTTGTAAGCCGCTACACACGTAACCATCTTAACCCGGCTGCTGTGTTAACACTGCTCACAGTGTTACTGATAACTTCAAATAATGCACGGAACATTTCCTGCCCGAGATACTTTTCACTGTTTTCTTCTATTTTACTTATTGCTGTTTTCTATATCATTAGCAGTATTGTACAGTCTTCCATGTCTATCGTGACAGCACGGCACGTTGTTCAGAGTGCAAGTTCAGATCTTTACCCTCCAGAATTGTTCAAGTTCAGATTATGATAATATCTCTTGTGTCTGCGTTTTGACTAGTATATTATCAGTGTTTTCGGTCTTTCACAACAGTTGTGATCTTTGATAAGTCAATGTGCGCCGTGGAGAGATCTTTGGACATTCTTTTATTGTTGACAAATCGCCCGTCCTGAAGGGTGATGTTAGCACATGGCAGTATGTTATTTGAGAGAAAGGCAGTACCTTGAAAAGGCAGCCTCACAGTGCTCACATGATCAGAAAGGCCTGTATGACGTTCCATGCAGAAGTCTACCATAACAATAATCTCGTGTATTGTCCCAGCACAAAACCTAACATGGCTGTACCTCAGCAGGAATCCCTACCATCCTCTACAGAACCAGCGTTACACTGGAGATGGTCTTAGTAAGGGCCAGTATCACAGCCGGGCCCCTCATGCCAGCACAGTAGCGAGCCTGGCAGCAATTGTGCTCTGGTACTATAACTCTCACCTGGACCTTCATGGCAGGGGTGGCGCTCCACCTGCCACTAATGACTGACAATCTACCACCCTCACACCTGCCCAAGATGACTCCGTTGTCACAAAAGAATGTTAACACCGAGAACAAGATCAGTTTCCATGTTTTCGATCGTTCTTAAAATCATGAAGATAATATACAGAACAATGTGAACAGTCAGCGGGACAGCTGTTGAGTGAAAGATATGAGCAGGACCAACATGATATCTTAAACAGGAAAAACTTGAACTACCTACAGAGTTTAAGCATCTAAGTGTAAAATCCATTGGGAATAGCAATGTTAATTGAACTGCATAAATGAAAAGATATATGAATGAACAGATGAATTAATGAATATATAAATATGCATAAACAGTTGAATCAAAAGACATAAGTATCGGTTCATTAGATGTAGATAGCCATTAGGCTGATTACACACAGATGAGGTATTACAGATATTGTAGACCTGGGAGGTCATGATAGTTATTTGTTAACTAATCATACAAAAGCTTAAGGCTAAGGTGAGCTAAATATTTCTGCATTTTAGAAATGCATATGAGTGACGTCCATGTAGATAGACAGGGTGCCATATATACAGGGATGTTTACAGAGTAAATTGCATGGTTTATACATTAAGCACTTGGTTGTACATTAAATGATGAATAGTTACAGTAATACAGTAGTTGACATACCACACACCCAAGCAACAGAAAACTAAGCTGTTCTTTGCATTCCTATAAACTTGTTCATGGAGTCGTTATGACATTCACAATATTGTGTAGAAGACTGTTCTTATATCTGTCTGTACACGCTCTGATTGGACAAAGTCCAGCGAGATTAGGGCGCCTTGGTAGGTGGTGTAAGATGGTTCCGAATGCCCATTTCTTCAATCTTTCTAGCTGGTCCTTCTGTGTTGTTGATAATGAGGAGGACCAAGCTGGAGAGACGAAGGTGAGCTTAGGTAGAGTGAAGATGGTAGAGACATTCATGTGCTCAATATGTGGGTGACCTGATGATTTTAGTAGGCGGAGAAGGTTCAGACGGTATGAGGAATATTTGCTGTCGGTGCTGACATGAAGGAATCTTTCAGTTTAAACTGTCTTCTACAGTGACACCGAGCAGTTTAAAGTCTTTGACTGCTCGGAGGATGTCAGGTTCTAGTGTAATGTCAGGGGGCAGGATGTCATCTTTGTTCATGCACATGTGTAACATTGCACTCTTGGTCTGGTTAATGGTGACGTCGTCCACTCGTGAAGGCGGTCGATAGTGTGCTGCAGGGCACTGATGTGATAACAGTTGTTGTTGATAGTGATCCCAAAGGTTGAGTCGTCTGAGTAATTCCAGCTGTGGTTTGTGTCCTGCAGGGGGTCAATGAAAAGCAGCTTTGGATGCTTGGTAAGTCTTACTTAAACGAGAAGTAGCTTAGGACAGTATGTGCAAGAAGCTTATATGATGAAGCTCTTAGCATGTATACAGTATTCTATATTCATATAGAAGACGTATTACTATAGCTCATTTTTAGCCTCTTGTAAATGTGTCATGCCTTTAAAGATTTTGTTCTTTTAATGGCGTTCAAGGAGCGTATATGTGAGTCTTGTTTCCATGAATGATCATATACTTCTCTGGCTGTGTTGGTGGACGGGTTCCCGGGAAAATCTCCCTGCAGGAAATTTGTCCCAGGTAGAATGCAGGTCAAACTAGCCATGCATTCCTAAGGCTTCTTAAATATCTCTTTGTTTATTTTCCTTTCTCGCTCAGCGTGGGAAAACAGTAGCACGATAATATTTGTAGAAATATTTCATATGAAAAATTGTATCTTAAATAATATCATGAAAATTTATGATAACTTATTTTGCTGTAAAATGCTTACTGCTCTAAATATTGAAATTATACATGAGTTGTAGTGTAAAACACTCTTGGAAGAGGAGTGAGGAGGTAGCCATGTATAGGAAGGTCGTTAAGAGAGTGCTAGTATATGCAGGTGGGCCTCGAGGGAGGGGTTAACAATGCCCCTAGTTACGAAGAAGGTGATCGTGTGAAGTGTGGAGGGAAGGGAGATCCCTTTGTATGTATTCACGGTATAAGTTTTATATGGCTCTTGGTGAGACCCGTTGTGTAGCCTGACGCGTTACTGTCACTTGTGTAGGCCCAACATCATGACACACTTCCAGGTCCGACTCCTTCCCTAGTAAAGCGTACGAAGTGAAAACCTTCCATTATTTGTTTACTTGTATCGATGACCGTACATATGCTACTTTTTTTAATGCTTTACTTAGACTGTTCATTCTTGACAAATATATCTGCCACCCAGATGCTGAACTCTGTTATATTTCGTAAGTTACTGAGAGCGTTATCTACGACTTTACTGCACCACACCTGACCTCAGCGTGACATTTCACTTGACTAGGTTACGCCTACTTTATAGAGGTCATATGTACCTGACTGTATATGAGTTTTGAATACTGATGGTTGCTTGTGTGCCTCCTGGGTATTGTTGAGCTACTGCTCCCAAGAGCTCCTCTGTTTGCATGTCTTGGCCATTTACACTTAGACTACAGGGCCAGACACTACGTCACATGATCATTGTGGGGTAGTGGAAGGTTTTGCCTAACACTCAAGACCTGCCACCTTTATAATAACAAGTTCATATTGTCCTCAGAACTTCTCATATGATTCTTATTTCTTTTCTCATTATTTCCTGTACTCTTGTTTTTGCTTTCCATTCAAATCTTAGCGTTGATGGGGACATAACAATGTACTTCTCTCCCATTTGAGATAACTGATACACTGATATCAACCGTATATTCCATTTGGTATGATTCCCGCAGACCAGCAATCTGTTTTTTCTCGACAAGCATTACTGTAGTTACTTGTAGAGATGATTTCTTACTTTGCAGTAGGTAATCAAGATGGCTTAGTGTAAGGTACATCAATGTGCTTGGTAACGAATCTTCTTTGGTGTTCTGGCTGTATGTAAAACACATTAGCATACTTTTTTCAGGTAATTGTATGAATAAACGTAAGACAAAAGTGATATAATTTTAGCCAAACTGATTAACATAACATAAGAAATAGTTCTTAACTAAACGATAACTTATCGGTGAAGAAGCCATTCAAGATGTCTTGCAAGAGTCTTGCCAAGAAGAACAAAGCTGTGTTCTACAGGTCTCCTCCAGCAACTTCTTATCTCCGGTGAAATATGCAGTTTTTGTAGTCATTTTCGATATATATTTCTTTATTTTCTTTTTGATAGTTTCTTCATGAATTCATTATCAGTAATGTAAGACATTCACTTAGAAAAAACAAATCAATCATCAAATATTCCCTTCTCTTGTGTTATTCATAACTCGACGAATATCTAAATGTGTATGACTGATATCGACATAACGTCCACCACAAGTCATTTATATATTCCCGAATGGTAACATTATGTTCCAAAGTGGGCAGAATCTCCTTATTCACTTATGATCCTCATATAACTGTGAACACTGACCTAAGACACATAAATTCTGGCTCTCGTCTTCACCTTCTTATTCTCACACAAAAAAGTGAAGGAATAGAGGTTTCCCTTAACGAACCTCTCCATCTCTATCGTGATCTCCCATTCTCCTTCATATCTGTTACATATTTTTTGTGACCATCCCATCTGAAACTGTGTCCATCCATGAGACTCCATAATGGTAGATCCAATTTACATGTCCTATTCACTTGTTAGTTTCTCGTTAAGAAGTCTATATCATCTATCGTGAATCATACAGTAGTACACTGTATAACTTTGATGATATATTTTTCTTTCACCTGAACTAACTTTTTGGAAAAACATAGATATAGAATACTGTATACATGTTAAGAGCTTCATCATATAAGCTTCTTGCACATACTGTCCTAAGCTACTTCTCGTTAAGTAAGACTTACCAAGCATCCAAAGCTGCTTTTCATTGACCCCCTGCAGGACACAAACCACAGCTGGAATTACTCAGAAGACTCAACCTTTGGGATCACTATCAACAACAACTGTTATCACATCAGTGCCCTGCAGCACACTATCGACCGCCTTCACGAGTGGACGACGTCACCATTAACCAGACCAAGAGTGCAATGTTACACATGTGCATGAACGAAGATAACATCCTGCCCCCTGACATTACACTAGAACCTGACATCCTCCGAGCAGTCAAAGACTTTAAACTGCTCGGTGTCACTGTAGAAGACAGTTTAAACTGAAAGATTCCTTCATGTCAGCACCGACAGCAAAAATTCCTCATACCGTCTGAACCTTCTCCGCCTACTAAAATCATCAGGTCACCCACATATTGAGCACATGAATGTCTCTACCATCTTCACTCTACCTAAGCTCACCTTCGCCTCTCCAGCTTGGTCCTCCTCATTATCAACAACACAGAAGGACCAGCTAGAAAGATTGAAGAAATGGGCACTCGGAACCATCTTACACCGCCTACCAAGGCGCCCTAATCTCGCTGGACTTTGCCCAATCAGAGCGTGTACAGACAGATATAAGAACAGTCTTCTACACAATATTGTGAATGTCCTAACGACTCCATGAACAAGTTTATAGGAATGCAAAGAACAGCTTAGTTTTCTGTTGCTTGGGTATGTGGTATGTCAACTACTGTATTACTGTAACTATTCATCATTTAATGTACAACCAAGTGCTTAATGTATAAACCATGCAATTTACTCTGTAAAAATCCCTGTATATATGGCACCCTGTCTGTCTACATGGACGTCACTCATATGCATTTCTAAAATGCAGAAATATTTAGCTCACCTTAGCCTTAAGCTTTTGTATGATTAGTTAACAAATAACTATCATGACCTCCCAGGTCTACAATATCTGTAATACCTCATCTGTGTGTAATCAGCCTAATGGCTATCTACATCTAGTGAACCGTTACTTATCTATATATCTATTAATTAAACTATTCATACATATTCATATTTTCATTAATTCATCTGTTCATTCATATATCTTTTCATTTATGCAGTTCAATTAACATTGCTATTCCCAATGGATTTTACACTTAGATGCTTAAACTCTGTAGGTAGTTCAAGTTTTTCCTGTGTAAGATATCATGTTGGTCCTGCTCATATCTTTCACTCAACAGCTGTCCCGCTGACTGTTCACATTGTTTTGTATATTATCTTCATGATTTTAAGAACGATCGAAAATATGGAAACTGATCTTGTTCTCGGTGTTAACATTCTTTTGTGACAACGGAGTCATCTTGGGCAGGTGTGAGGGTGGTATATTGTCAGTCATTAGTGGCAGGTGGAGCGCCACCCCTGCCATGAAGGTCCAGGTGAGAGTTATAGTACCAGAGCACAATTGCTGCCAGGCTCGCTACTGTGCTGGCATGAGGGGCCCGGCTGTGATACTGGCCCTTACTAAGACCATCTCCAGTGTAACGCTGGTTCTGTAGAGGATGGTAGGGATTCCTGCTGAGGTACAGCCATGTTAGGTTTTGTGCTGGGACAATACACGAGATTATTGTTATGGTAGACTTCTGCATGGAACGTCATACAGGCCTCTCTGATCATGTGAGCACTGTGAGGCTGCCTTTTCAAGGTACTGCCTTTCTCTCAAATAACATACTGCCATGTGCTAACATCACCCTTCAGGACGGGCGATTTGTCAACAATAAAAGAATGTCCAAAGAACTCTCCACGGCGCACATTAACTTATCAAAGATCAGAACTGTTGTGAAAGACCGAAAACACTGATAGTATACTAGTCAAAAGGTAGACACAAGAGATATTATCATAATCTGAACTTGAACAATTCTGGAGGGTAAAGATCTGAACTTGCACTCTGAACAACGTGCCGTGCTGTCACGATAGACATGGAAGACTGTACAATACTGCTAATGATATAGAAAACAGCAATAAGTAAAATAGAAGAAAACAGTGAAAATATCTCGGCCAGGAAATGTTCCGTGCATTATTTGAAGTTATCAGTAACACTGTGAGCAGTGTTAACACAGCAGCCGGGTTAAGATGTTTCTGGTTTCTTGTCATCGATGTTCATGGCTATGAAACCTAACATTTGATGTTCTCTTTTACTTGCTGCTTGCCACTGTTTATTTTACATCAGATCCAAGGTCCTTTTGTTCATCTACTTTATTTAGAGAGTTTCCGAATAGTTCGTTGTCTTAATGTTTACACTTGTCTCCATTAAACTTCATTTGCCATCTGTCTGACCACTGTGCTAGTAAGTTAAGATCTCTTTCAATTGTTTCGCAGTCCTGCCTGTTTACAGCTCCACCTTCCAGTTTGGTACCGTCAGCAGATTTGGAGATCTTAGATATGAGACCGAGTTTTAGGTCATTGATATATACTATGAAAAGAATTGAGCCTAGGACCGACCCCTGTGGCACACCACTCGTTACATCAAGCCAATCTGAGGCTTCGTTCTTCAGTACAACATGCTGTTTTCCTCTGGTAAGCCAGTCTCTGATCCATGTACAGAGTTCTTCACCGACTCCGTGTGCTTTGAGTTTATGTAAAAGTCTCTTGTGAGAAACTTTATTGAAAGACTTTTGGAAATCTAAAAATACTACATGCGACGGTATTTTTCGTCCCAGTTCTGATAAATAGCATTAAAAGATTCTCGAAAATTTGTGGGGCAGGATCTTCTTTTGCGGAAACCGTGTTGGCTTGTCCGATATAATGTTGTGATCTAGAAACGTGACTAGTTTAATTTCTTTTATCTTTTTCGTCGTTTTACCTAACACTGACGTAAAGCTAATTGGGCGGTAGTTAAAAGCACACTTTTTGTCTCCTTTTCATATATAAGAGTAACTTTTGCTAGTTTCCAGTCAGTTGGCACCAGACGATCCGATAGAGATTTGTTGAATATTTTTGTTATGAGGTATGCCAACTGTCTACTGACCTCTTAAAAATCTTGGAGCTAAATTATCTGGTCCGTGTTATGAGGTATACCAACTGTCTACTGACCTCTTAAAAATCTTGGAGCTAAATTATCTGGGCCGTGGGATTTGTTAGAATTTCATTGGTTCAGGTATCTAAGTATTTCAGAACTCTTTTTTTCTCTAATCTCCAACTCTTCTTCATCAGATCCTTGAAACATTTTCATTGTTCCAGGTATTCGTGATGTTTCTTCAATTAATTGTGAATATGGAGTTAAACGAATAAATTAGGATGGTAGTCATTTCCTTGTCGTCCGTAGTTAGTGTCTCATGTTCGTTTCGTAATGGTCCAATTCCTTCCTTTAATGTCTTCCATTGCCTTATATACTTGAAGGATTCCTTAGGATTATTATTAATTTTCAAAGAAATTCTTTTTTCTTCCTCGTGTTTACTGTTTTATGACCTTATACTCTCTTTGCATTTTGATTCATTCCTAGCTATTATTATCGGTTCCCATTGGCTTGAATTTTTTCTTTTCTTCTTTTAGCAAATTTGTCCATCTATTCTCCTATTCATGTAAGGGGTACTACTCTCACATCTGGAATGGTTCTAGCTCTGCATCTTTACTTGACAGATTTAGGTCGAAAGCTGTCCGCCTTATAAACTGTCCCTGGCTAACTTCCAAACTTGAGCCTCTTGCTCTACGCCGCAGTGTTTGCTCACTCTCCGTCTTCTATTGGTATTACTTTGTGTTTACTTTCCGAGAGCTAGCTGCTTGTGTGTTCCCTCCACTAGATAGACAACGCAAAACTCGCACGCTGCTGCGTCATATGACGACTGTGAGGCTGTTGGCAACTCAAGGGTGGGTCATTTTGTGGACTGTTTGTTTCCCTACACTTTGAAGCTTTGGAACTCTCTACCTTCTCATGTCTTTCTCAATAACTATGACCTGACACTTATCAGAAGGCAGGTTCTCCACTTCATTCAAAGTTCGTAAATACTTAACCTTGTGTCTTCTGCTCCCCCTTTCATAAACCTCTCTATACTTCAGTTAAAGCCCGGCCTTAATGAGGACATTTGTCTATGATTGGAGCCTCCAACGTAGAAATAAGAAAAGAAGTGGGTGAAGAATGGGAGGTATTTGGAAAGTAGTGATGGCAAGTGCGGGAGATGCATGTGGCATCCGAAAGGTGGGAGGTGGGCAGGTTAAAAAGGATAGTGAGTGGTTGGATAAAGAAGAAAAAATTTTAGGAAACAGTGTAGATGCATGGGGGATGTATGAAAGAAAGTGGTTGGAGGTAAAGAGTAAGGTGCAGAGGCTGAAAACGAAATCAAATGAGATGTAGGCTGAGGGAGTATCATTAAACTTTAGGGAGAATAAGATGTTTTAGAAGAAGTTTACTAACCTGTGAGAAACAAGGGAAAAATAGAAACATCAGTGAAAGAGGGGGAAGGGGGCAAAGAGAGAAGAAATAACAGGTAGTGATGGAGTGAGGAAATGAAGGGAGTATTAAAATAGATCAATGAATGTGTTTGATAAATATATATATATATATATATATATATATATATATATATATATATTATTTTTTATTATACTTTGTCGCTGTCTCCCGCGTTTGCGAGGTAGCGCAAGGAAACAGACAAAAGAAATGGCCCAACCCCCCCCATACACATGTATATACATACGTCCACACACGCAAATATACATACCTACACAGCTTTCCATAGCTTACCCCAGACGCTTCACATGCCTTGATTCAATCAACTGACAACACGTCAACCCCGGTATACCACATCGCTCCAATTCACTCTATATATATATGTATATATATATATATATATATATATATATATATATATATATATATATATATATATATATATATATATATATATATATATATATATTTTTTTTTTTTTTTTTATACTTTGTCGCTGTCTCCCGCGTTTGCGAGGTAGCGCAAGGAAACAGACGAAAGAAATGGCCCAACCCCCCCCCCATACACATGTACATACACACGTCCACACACGCAAATATACATACCTACACAGCTTTCCATGGTTTACCCCAGACGCTTCACATGCCTTGATTCAATCCACTGACAGCACGTCAACCCCTGTATACCACATCGCTCCAATTCACTCTATTCCTTGCCCTCCTTTCACCCTCCTGCATGTTCAGGCCCCGATCACACAAAATCTTTTTCACTCCATCTTTCCACCTCCAATTTGGTCTCCCTCTTCTCCTCGTTCCCTCCACCTCCGACACATATATCCTCTTGGTCAATCTTTCCTCACTCATTCTCTCCATGTGCCCAAACCATTTCAAAACACCCTCTTCTGCTCTCTCAACCACGCTCTTTTTATTTCCACACATCTCTCTTACCCTTACGTTACTTACTCGATCAAACCACCTCACACCACACATTGTCCTCAAACATCTCATTTCCAGCACATCCATCCTCCTGCGCACAACTCTATCCATAGCCCACGCCTCGCAACCATACAACATTGTTGGAACCACTATTCCTTCAAACATAACCATTTTTGCTTTCCGAGATAATGTTCTCGACTTCCACACATTTTTCAAGGCTCCCAAAATTTTCGCCCCCTCCCCCACCCTATGATCCACTTCCGCTTCCATGGTTCCATCCGCTGACAGATCCACTCCCAGATATCTAAAACACTTCACTTCCTCCAGTTTTTCTCCATTCAAACTCACCTCCCAATTGACTTGACCCTCAACCCTACTGTACCTAATAACCTTGCTCTTATTCACATTTACTCTTAACTTTCTTCTTCCACACACTTTACCAAACTCAGTCACCAGCTTCTGCAGTTTCTCACATGAATCAGCCACCAGCGCTGTATCATCAGCGAACAACAACTGACTCACTTCCCAAGCTCTCTCATCCCCAACAGACTTCATACTTGCCCCTCTTTCCAGGACTCTTGCATTTACCTCCCTAACAACCCCATCCATAAACAAATTAAACAACCATGGAGACATCACACACCCCTGCCGCAAACCTACATTCACTGAGAACCAATCACTTTCCTCTCTTCCTACACGTACACATGCCTTACATCCTCGATAAAAACTTTTCACTGCTTCTAACAACTTGCCTCCCACACCATATATTCTTAATACCTTCCACAGAGCATCTCTATCAACTCTATCATATGCCTTCTCCAGATCCATAAATGCTACATACAAATCCATTTGCTTTTCTAAGTATTTCTCACATACATTCTTCAAAGCAAACACCTGATCCACACATCCTCTACCACTTCTGAAACCGCACTGCTCTTCCCCAATCTGATGCTCTGTACATGCCTTCACCCTCTCAATCAATACCCTCCCATATAATTTACCAGGAATACTCAACAAACTTATACCTCTGTAATTTGAGCACTCACTCTTATCCCCTTTGCCTTTGTACAATGGCACTATGCACGCATTCCGCCAATCCTCAGGCACCTCACCATGAGTCATACATACATTAAATAACCTTACCAACCAGTCAACAATACAGTCACCCCCTTTTTTAATAAATTCCACTGCAATACCATCCAAACCTGCTGCCTTGCCGGCTTTCATCTTCCGCAAAGCTTTTACTACCTCTTCTCTGTTTACCAAATCATTTTCCCTAACCCTCTCACTTTGCACACCACCTCGACCAAAACACCCTATATCTGCCACTCTGTCATCAGACACATTCAACAAACCTTCAAAATACTCATTCCATCTCCTTCTCACATCACCACTACTTGTTATCACCTCCCCATTTACGCCCTTCACTGAAGTTCCCATTTGCTTCCTTGTCTTACGCACCCTATTTACCTCCTTCCAGAACATCTTTTTATTCTCCCTAAAATTTACTGATAGTCTCTCACCCCAACTCTCATTTGCCCTTTTTTTCACCTCTTGCACCTTTCTCTTGACCTCCTGTCTCTTTCTTTTATACTTCTCCCACTCAATTGCATTTTTTCCCTGCAAAAATCGTCCAAATGCCTCTCTCTTCTCTTTCACTAATACTCTTACTTCTTCATCCCACCACTCACTACCCTTTCTAAACAGCCCACCTCCCACTCTTCTCATGCCACAAGCATCTTTTGCGCAATCCATCACTGATTCCCTAAATACATCCCATTCCTCCCCCACTCCCCTTACTTCCATTGTTCTCACCTTTTTCCATTCTGTACACAGTCTCTCCTGGTACTTCCCCACACAGGTATCCTTCCCAAGCTCACTTACTCTCACCACCTTCTTCACCCCAACATTCACTCCTCTTTTCTGAATATATATATATATATATATATATATATATATATATATATATATATATATATATATATATATATAAATTCAGGGAGAATAAAAAGATGTTTTGGAAGGAGGTAAATAAAGTGCGTAAGACAAGGGAGCAAATGGGAACTTCAGTGAAGGGCGCTAATGGGGAGGTGATAACAAGTAGTGGTGATGTGAGAAGATGGAGTGAGTATTTTGAAGGTTTGTTGAATGTGTTTGACGATAGAGTGGCAGATATGTGGTGTTTTGGTCGAGGTGGTGTGCAAAGTGAGAGGGTTAGGAAAAATGATTTGGTAAACAGAGAAAAGGTAGTAAAAGCTTTGCGGAAGATGAAAGCCGTCAAGGCAGCAGGTTTGGATGGTATTGCGGTGGAATTTATTAAAAAAGGGGGTGACTGTATTGTTGACTGGTTGGGAAGGTTATTTAATGAATGTATGATTCATGGTGAGGTGCCTGAGGATTGGCGGAATGCTTGCATAGTGCCATTGTACAAAGGCAAAGGGGATAAGAGTGAGTGTTCAAATTACAGAGGTATAAGTTTGTTGAGTATTCCTGGTAAATTATATGGGAGGGTATTGATTGAGAGGGGGAAGGCGTGTACAGAGCATCAGATTGGGGAAGAGCAGTGTGGTTTCAGAAGTGGTAGAGGGTGTGTGGATCAGGTGTTTGCTTTGAAGAATGTATGTGAGAAATACTTAGAAAAACAAATGGATTTGTATGTAGCATGATAGAGTTGATAGAGATGCTCTGTGGAAGGTTTTAAGAATATATGGTGTGGGAGCCAAGTTGTTTGAAGCAGTGAAAAGTTTTTATCGAGGATGTAAGGCATGTGTACGTGTAGGAAGAGAGGAAAGTGATTGGTTCTCAGTGAATGTAGGTTTGCGGCAGGGGTGTGTGATTTCTCCATGGTTGTTTATGGATGGGGTTGTTAGGGAGGTGAATTCAAGAGTTTTGGAAAGGGGGACATGTATGCAGTCTGATGTGGATGAGAGAGCTTGGGAAGTGAGTCAGTAGTTGTTTGCTGATGATACAGCGCTGGTGGCTGATTAATGTAAGAAACTGCAGAAGCTGGTGACTGAGTTTGGTAAAGTGTGTGAGAGAAGAAAGTTAAGAGTAAATGTGAATAAGAGCAAGGTTATTAGGTACAGTAGGGTTGAGGGTCAAGGCAATTGGGAGGTAAGCCCCCTTCACAGTTCCCATTTGTTCCCTTGTCTTACGCACTTTTTTTACCTCCTTCCAAAACATCTTTTTATTCTCCCTAAAATTTAATGATATTCTCTCACCCCAACTCTCATTTGCCCTCTTTTTCACCTGTTGCACCTTTCTCTTGACCTCCTGCCTCTTTCTTTTATACATCTCCCACTCATTTGCATTATTTCCATGCAAAAATCGTCCAAATGCCTCTCTCTTCTCCTTCACTAATAATCTTACTTCTTCATCTCACCATTCACTACCCTTTCTAATCTGCGCACCTCCCACGCTTCTCATGCCACAGGCATCTTTTGCGCAAGCCATCACTGATTCCCTAGATACATCCTATTTTTCCCCCACTCCCCTTACCTCCTTTGTTCTCACCTTTTTCCATTCTGTACTCAGTCTCTCCTGGTACTTCCTAACACAAGTCTCCTTCCCAAGCTCACTTACTCTCACCACTCTCTTCACCCTAACATTTTCCCTTCTTTTCTGAAAGCCTCTCCAAATTTTCACCTTCGCCTCCACAAGATAATGATAAGACATCCCTCCAGTAGCACCTCTCAGCGCATTAACATCCAAAAGTCTCTCTTTCGCACGCCTATCAATTGACACGTAATCCAATAACGCTCTCTGGCCATCTCTCCAACTTACATACGTATATTTATGTATATCCCTATTTTTAAAACAGGTATTCTCAATCACCGGTCCTTTTTCAGCGCATAAATCTACAAGCTCTCCACCATTTCCATTTATAACACTAAACACCCCATGTAGACCAATTATTCCCTTCACTGCCACATTACTCACCTTTGCATTCAAATCACCCATCACTATAACCCGGTCTAGTGCAAATATATATGTATGTATATATATATATATATATATATATATATATATATATATATATATATATATATATATATATATATATATATATATATGTATATATATATATATATATATATATATATATATATATATATATATATATATATATATATATATATATATATATATATATATATATATATATATATATATATATATATATATATATATATATATATATATATATATATATATATATATATATAAATGTATATATATATATATATATATATATATATATATATATATATATATATATATATATATATATATATATATATATATATATATATATATATATATATATATATATATATAGATAGATATTGGGTGTTTTGGTCGAGGTGGTGTGCAAAGTGAGAGTGTTAGGGAAAATGATTTGGTAAACAGAGGAGAAGGAAGATGGAAGCCGGCAAGGCAGAGGGTTTGGATGGTATTGCAGTGGAATTTATTAAATAAAGGGGATGACTAAATTGTAAACTGGCTGGTAAGGTTATTTAATGTATGTATGACTCATGGTGAGGTGCCTGAGGATTGGCGGAATGCTTGCATAGTGCCATTGTACAAAGGCAAAGGGGATAAAAGTGAGTGCTCAAATTACAGAAGTATAAGTTTGTTGAGTATTCCTGTAAAATTATATGCGAGGGTATTGATTGAGAGGGTGAAGAAATGTACAGAGCATCAAATTGGGGAAGAGCAGTGTGTTTTCAGAAGTGGTAAATCCGCTGCCAAATCCACTCCCACACATCTAAAACACTTCATTTCCTCCAGTTTTCTCCATTCAGATTTACCTCCCAAATGACTTGTCCCTCAACCCTACTGTACCCAATAACCTTGCTCTTATTAAAATCTACTGTCAGCTTTTTTGTTTCACGCACTTTACCAAACACAGTCACCAGCTTCTGCAGTTTCTCACATGAATCCGCCACCAGCACTGTATCATCAGCGAACAACAAATGACTCACTTCCCAGGCTCTTTCATCCACAACAAACTGCATACTTGCCCTTCTTTCCAAAACTCTTGCATTCACCTCCCTAACAACCCAATCTATAAGCAAATTAAACAACCGTGGAGACATCACACACCTCTGCCGAAAACCTACATTCACTGAGAACCAATCACTTTCCTCTCTTCCTACACATACACATGCCTTACATCTTCGATTAAAACTTTTCACTGCTTCTAACAACTTGCCTTCCACAAGATATATTCTTAAAACATTCCACAGACCATCTCTATCAACTCCATCATATGCTTTCTCCAGATCCATAAATGCTACATACAAATCCATTTGCTTTTCTAGGTATTTCTCACATACATCATTCAAAACAAACACCTGATTCACACATCCTCTACCACTTCTGAAACCACACTGCTCTTCCCCAATCTGATGCTCTGTACATGCCTTCACCCTTTCAATCAATACCCTCCCATATAATTAACTAGGAATACTCAACAAACTTATACCTCTGTAATTTGAGCACTCACTGTTATCCCCTTTGCCTTTGTACAATGGCACTATGCACGCATTCCGCCAATCCTCAGGCACCTCACCATGAGTCATACATATATTAGATAACCTTACCAACCAGTCAATAATACATTCACCCCCTTTTTTAATAAATTCCACTGCAATACCATCCAAACCTGCTGCCTTGCCGGCTTTCATCTTCCGCAAAGCTTTTACTACCTCTTCTCTGTTTACCAAATCATTTTCCCTAACCCTCTCACTTTGCACACCACCTCGACCAAGATGCCCTATATCTGCCACTCTATCGTCAAACACATTCAACAAACCTTCAAAATACTCACTCCATCTCCTTCTAACATCCCCACGACTTGTTATCACCTCCCCATTTGCGCCCTTCACTGAAGTTCCCATTTGCTCCCTTGTCTTACGCACTTTATTTTCCTCCTTCAAGAACATCTTTTTATTCTCCCTAAAATTTAATGATACTCTCTCACCCCAACTCTCATTTGCCCTCTTTTTCACCTCTTGCACCTTTCTCTTGACCTCCTGACTCTTTCTTTTATACATCTCCCACTCAATTACATTTTTTCCCTGCAAAAATAATCCAAATGCCTCTCTTTTCTCTTTCACTAATAATCTTACTTCTTCATCCCACACTCACTACCTTTTCTCATCAACCCACCTCCCACTCTTCTCATGCCACAAGCATCTTTTGGGCAATCCATCACTGATTCCCTAAATACATCCCATTCCTCCCCCACTCCCCTTACTTCCATTGTTCTCACCTTTTTCCATTCTGTACTCAGTCTCTCCTGGTACTTCCTCACACAAGTCTCCTTCCCAAGCTCACTTACTCTCACCACCCTCTTCACCCCAACATTCACTCTTCTTTTCTGAAAACCCATACAAATCTTCACCTTAGCCTCCACAAGATAATGATCAGACATCCCTCCAGTTGCACCTCTCAGCACATTAACATCCAAAAGTCTCTCTTTCGCGCGCTCTCAATTAACACGTAATCCAATAACGCTCTCTGGCCATCTCTCCTACTTACATACGTATACTTATGTATATCTCGCTTTTTAAACCAGGTATTCCCAATCCCCAGTACTTTTCAGCACATAAATCTACAAGCTCTTCACCATTTCCATTTACAACACTGAACACCCCATGTATACCAATTATTCCCTCAACTGCCACATTACTCACCTTTGCATTCAAATCACCCATCACTATAACCCGGTCTCGTGCATCAAAACCACTAACACACTCATTCAACTGCTCCCAAAACACTTGCCTCTCATGATCTTTCTTCTCATGCCCAGGTGCATATGCACCAATAAATATATATATATATATATATATATATATATATATATATATATATATATATATATATATTTATATATATTTTATATATAATATATATATATATATCTGTTTATTATGCTTTGTCGCTGTTCCCCGCGTTTGCGAGGCAGCGGAAGGAAACAGACGAAAGAAATGGCCCAACCCACCATCATACACATGTATATACATACACGTCCACACACGCAAATATACATACCTATACATGTCTATGTACACATATATATTACACACACAGACACATACATATATACACATGTACATAATTCATACTATCTGCCTTTATTTCCATCGCCACCTCGCCACACATGGAATAACATCCCCCTCCTCCTTCATGTGTGCGAGGTAGCGCTAGGAAAAGACAAAAAAGGCCCCATTCGTTCACACTCAGATTCTAGCTGTCATGTAATAGTGCCCGAAACCACAGCTCCCTTTCCACATCCAGGCCCCACACAACTTTCCATGGTTTACCCAGACGCTTCACATGCCTGATTCAATCCATTGACAGCAGGTCGATCCCGGTATACCAAATCTATCCGATTCACTCTATTCCTTGCCCGCCTTTCACCCTCCACCATGTTTAGGCCCCGATCACTCAAAATCTTTCTCACTCCATAATCTTTCCACCTCCCAAATTTGGTCTCCCACTTCTCCTCGATCCCTCCACCTCCGACACATATATCCTCTTGGTCAATCTTTAATCACTCATTCTCTCCATGTGCCCAAATCATTTCAAAACACCCTCTTCGGCTCTCTCAACCACGCTCCTCTTATTTCCACAATCTCTCTTCCCCTTACATTACTTGCTCGATCAAACAACCTCACATCACATATTGTCCTCATTACCAACACATCCACCATCCTGCGCTCTATCCATAGCCCACGTTTCGCAACCATAAAACATTGTTGGAACCACTATTCCTTCAAACATACCCATTTTTCCTTTCCGAGATAACGTTCTCGACTTCCACACATTCTTCAAGCTCCCAGAATTTTCGCCACCTCCCCCACTCTATGACTCCCCTCCGCTTCCATGGTTCAATCCGCTGGCCAGATCCACTTCCTGCAGTTTTTCTCCATTCAAACTTACCTCCAATTGACTTGACCCTCAACCTACTGTACCTAATAACCATTGCTCTTATTCACATTTACTCTTGACTTTCTTCTTTCACACACTTTACCAAACTCAGTCACCAGCTTTGCAGTTTCTACATGAATCAGCCACAAGCGCTGTATCATCAGCGAACAACAACTGACTCACTTCCCAAGCTCTCTCATCACAACAGATTGCATACTGCCCCTCTTTCCAAAACTCTTGCATTCACCTCCCTAACAACCCCATCCATAAACAATTAAACAACCATGGAGACATCACACACCTTGCCGAAACCTACATTCACTGAGAACCAATCACTTTCCTCTCTTCCTACATACACATGCCTTACATCTTCGATTAAAAACTTTTCACTGCTTCTAACAACTTGCCTCCCACACATATATTCTTAATACTTCCACAGAGCATCTCTATCAACTCCATCATATGCTTTCTCCAGATCCATAAATGCTACATACAAATCCATTTGCTTTTCTAGGTATTTCTCACATACATCATTCAAAACAAACACCTGATTCACACATCCTCTACCACTTCTGAAACCACACTGCTCTTCCCCAATCTGATGCTCTGTACATGCCTTCACCCTTTCAATCAATACCCTCCCATATAATTAACTAGGAATACTCAACAAACTTATACCTCTGTAATTTGAGCACTCACTGTTATCCCCTTTGCCTTTGTACAATGGCACTATGCACGCATTCCGCCAATCCTCAGGCACCTCACCATGAGTCATACATATATTAGATAACCTTACCAACCAGTCAATAATACATTCACCCCCTTTTTTAATAAATTCCACTGCAATACCATCCAAACCTGCTGCCTTGCCGGCTTTCATCTTCCGCAAAGCTTTTACTACCTCTTCTCTGTTTACCAAATCATTTTCCCTAACCCTCTCACTTTGCACACCACCTCGACCAAGATGCCCTATATCTGCCACTCTATCGTCAAACACATTCAACAAACCTTCAAAATACTCACTCCATCTCCTTCTAACATCCCCACGACTTGTTATCACCTCCCCATTTGCGCCCTTCACTGAAGTTCCCATTTGCTCCCTTGTCTTACGCACTTTATTTTCCTCCTTCAAGAACATCTTTTTATTCTCCCTAAAATTTAATGATACTCTCTCACCCCAACTCTCATTTGCCCTCTTTTTCACCTCTTGCACCTTTCTCTTGACCTCCTGACTCTTTCTTTTATACATCTCCCACTCAATTACATTTTTTCCCTGCAAAAATAATCCAAATGCCTCTCTTTTCTCTTTCACTAATAATCTTACTTCTTCATCCCACCACTCACTACCTTTTCTCATCAACCCACCTCCCACTCTTCTCATGCCACAAGCATCTTTTGGGCAATCCATCACTGATTCCCTAAATACATCCCATTCCTCCCCCACTCCCCTTACTTCCATTGTTCTCACCTTTTTCCATTCTGTACTCAGTCTCTCCTGGTACTTCCTCACACAAGTCTCCTTCCCAAGCTCACTTACTCTCACCACCCTCTTCACCCCAACATTCACTCTTCTTTTCTGAAAACCCATACAAATCTTCACCTTAGCCTCCACAAGATAATGATCAGACATCCCTCCAGTTGCACCTCTCAGCACATTAACATCCAAAAGTCTCTGTTTCGCGCGCCTCTCAATTAACACGTAATCCAATAACGCTCTCTGGCCATCTCTCCTACTTACATACGTATACTTATGTATATCTCGCTTTTTAAACCAGGTATTCCCAATCCCCAGTACTTTTCAGCACATAAATCTACAAGCTCTTCACCATTTCCATTTACAACACTGAACACCCCATGTATACCAATTATTCCCTCAACTGCCACATTACTCACCTTTGCATTCAAATCACCCATCACTATAACCCGGTCTCGTGCATCAAAACCACTAACACACTCATTCAACTGCTCCCAAAACACTTGCCTCTCATGATCTTTCTTCTCATGCCCAGGTGCATATGCACCAATAAATATATATATATATATATATATATATATATATATATATATATATATATATATATATATATATATATATATATATATATATATATATATATATATATCTGTTTATTATGCTTTGTCGCTGTTCCCCGCGTTTGCGAGGCAGCGGAAGGAAACAGACGAAAGAAATGGCCCAACCCACCATCATACACATGTATATACATACACGTCCACACACGCAAATATACATACCTATACATGTCTATGTACACATATATATACACACACAGACACATACATATATACACATGTACATAATTCATACTATCTGCCTTTATTTCCATCGCCACCTCGCCACACATGGAATAACATCCCCCTCCTCCTTCATGTGTGCGAGGTAGCGCTAGGAAAAGACAAAAAAGGCCCCATTCGTTCACACTCAGATTCTAGCTGTCATGTAATAGTGCCCGAAACCACAGCTCCCTTTCCACATCCAGGCCCCACACAACTTTCCATGGTTTACCCCAGACGCTTCACATGCCCTGATTCAATCCATTGACAGCAGGTCGATCCCGGTATACCAAATCTATCCGATTCACTCTATTCCTTGCCCGCCTTTCACCCTCCACCATGTTCAGGCCCCGATCACTCAAAATCTTTCTCACTCCATAATCTTTCCACCTCCAATTTGGTCTCCCACTTCTCCTCGATCCCTCCACCTCCGACACATATATCCTCTTGGTCAATCTTTAATCACTCATTCTCTCCATGTGCCCAAATCATTTCAAAACACCCTCTTCGGCTCTCTCAACCACGCTCCTCTTATTTCCACACATCTCTCTTCCCCTTACATTACTTGCTCGATCAAACAACCTCACATCACATATTGTCCTCATTACCAACACATCCACCCTCCTGCGCTCTATCCATAGCCCACGTTTCGCAACCATAAAACATTGTTGGAACCACTATTCCTTCAAACATACCCATTTTTCCTTTCCGAGATAACGTTCTCGACTTCCACACATTCTTCAAGGCTCCCAGAATTTTCGCCACCTCCCCCACTCTATGACTCACCTCCGCTTCCATGGTTCAATCCGCTGCCAGATCCACTTCCTGCAGTTTTTCTCCATTCAAACTTACCTCCGAATTGACTTGACCCTCAACCTACTGTACCTAATAACCATGCTCTTATTCACATTTACTCTTGACTTTCTTCTTTCACACACTTTACCAAACTCAGTCACCAGCTAATGCAGTTTCTTACATGAATCAGCCACAAGCGCTGTATCATCAGCAAACAACAACTGACTCACTTCCCAAGCTCTCTCATCAACAACAGATTGCATACGTGCCCCTCTTTCCAAAACTCTTGAATTCACCTCCCTAACAACCCCATCCATAAACAACTTAAACAACCATGGAGACATCACACACCATTGCCGTAAACCTACATTCACTGAGAACCAATCACTTTCCTCTCTTCCTACATGAACACATGCCTTACATCTTCGATAAAAACTTTTCACTGCTGCTAACAGCTTCACTCCCACACCATATATTCTTAATACCGTCCACAGAGCATCTCTATCAACTCTATCATATGCCTTCTCCAGATCCATAAATGCTACATACAAATCCATTTCCTTTTCTAAGTATCTCTCACATACATTCTTCAAAGTAAACACCTGATCCACACATCCTCTACCACTTCTGAAACCACACTGCTCTTCCCTAATCTGATGCTCTATACATGCCTTCACCCTCTCAATCAATACCCTCCAATATAATTTACCAGGAATACTCAACAAACTTATACCTCTGTAATTTGAGCACTCACTCTTATCTCCTTTGCCGTTGTACAATGGCACTATGCAATCATTCCGCCAATCCTCATGCACCGCACCATAAATCATACATACATTAAATAACCTTACCAACCAGTCAACAATACAATCACCCCTTTTTTTGATAAATTCCACTGCAATACCATTCAAACCTGCTGCCTTGCCGGCTTTCATCTTCCCCAAAGCTTTTACTACCTCTTCTCTGTTTACCAGATCATTTTCCCTTACCATCTCACTTTGCACACCACCTCGACCAAAACACCCTATATCTGCCACTCTATCATCAAACACATTCAGCAAACCTTCAAAATACTCACTGCATCGCCTTCTCACATCACCACTACTTGTTATCACCTCCCCATTAGCCCCCTTCACTAAAGTTCCCATATGCTCACTTGTCTTACGCACTTTATTTACCTCCTTCCAAACATCTTTTCTTTCTACCTAAATTTTAATGATACTCTCTCGCCCCAACTCTCATTTGCACTCTTTTTCACCTCTTGCACCTTTCTCTTGACCTCCTGCCTCTTTCTTTTATACATCTCCCTCTCAAAAATCGTCCAAATGCCTCTCTATTGTCTTTCACTAATAATCTTATTTCTTCAGTCCACCACTCACTACCCTTTCTAATCAACCCACCTCCCACGCTTCTCCTGCCACAAGCATCTTTTGTACAAGCCATCACGCTTCCCTAAATACATCCCATTCCTCCCACACTCCCCTTACCTCCTTTGTTCACACCTTTTTTCATTTTGTACTCAGTCTCTCCTGGTACTTCCTCACACAAGTCTCCTTCCCAAGCTCACTTACTCTCACCACTCTCGTCACCCCAACATTCTCCCTTCTTTTCTGAAAGCCCCTACAAATCTTCACCTTCGCCTACACAATATAATGATCATACATCCCTCCAGTTGCATCTCTCAGCACATTAACATCCAAAAGTCTCTCTTTCGCGCGCCTCTCAATTAACACGTAATCCAATAACGCTCTCTGGCCATCTCTCCTACTTTCATGCGTATACTTATGTATATCTCGCTTTTTAAACCAAGTATTCCCAATCACCAGTCCTTTTTCAGCATATAAATCTACAAGCTCTTCACCATTTCTATTTACTGCAACTGAACACCCCAAGTATGCCAATTATTCCCTCAACTGCCACATTATTCACCTTTACATTCAAATCACCCATATCTATAACCCGGTCTTGTGCATCAAAAGCACTGACACACTCATTCAGCTGCTCCCAAAACTCTTGCCTCTGATAATCTTTCTTCTAATTCCCAGGTGCATATGCACCAATAATCACCCATCTCTGTCCATCAACTTTCAGTTTTACCTATATCAATCTGGAATTTACTTTCTTACACTCTATCACATACTCCCACCACTCTTGTTTCAGGAGTAGTGCTACTCCATTTCTTGCTCTTGTCCTCTCACTAACCCCTTACTTACCTCCCAAGACATTCCCAAACCACTCTTCCCCTTTAACCTTGAGCTTCGTTTCACTCAGAGCCAAAACATCCAGGTTCCTTTCCTCAAACATACTTCCTATCTCTCCTTTTTTTTTCATCTTGGTTACATCCACACACACACACACACACACACACACACACACACACACACACACACATATATATATATATATATATATATATATATATATATATATATATATATATATATATATATATATATATATATATATATATATATTATTTTTTTATATATATCTTTTGCTTTGTCGCTGTCTCCCGCGTTTGCGAGGTAGCGCAAGGAAACAGACGAAAGAAACGGCACAACCCACCCCCATACACAATGTACACACATACACGTCCAAACACGAAAATATACATACCTGTACATCTCAGTGTACACATATATATACACACAGAGACACAAACATATATACCCATGCACACAATTCACACTGCCTGCACCTATTCATTTCCATCGTCACCTCGCCACATATGGAATACCATCCCCCTCCCCCCTCATGTGTGCGAGGTAGCACTAGGAAAAGACAACAAAGGCCCCATTCGTTCACACTCAGTCTCCAGCTTTCACGCAATAATGCCCGAAACCACAGCTCCCTTTCCACATCCAGGCCCCACACAACTTTCCATGGTTTACCCCAGACGCTTCACATGCCCTGATTCAATCCACTGACAGCACGTCAACCCCGGTATACCACATCGATCCAATTCACTCTATTCCTTGCACGCCTTTCACCTTCCTGCATGTTAAGGGCCCACATCACTCAAAATCTTTTTCACTCCATCTTTCTACCTCCAATTTGGTCTCCCACTTCTCCGCGTTCCCTCCACCTCCGACACATATATCCTCTTGGTCAATCTTTCCTCACTCATTCTCTCCATGTGCCCAAACCATTTCAAAACACCCTCTTCTGCTCTCTCAACCACGCTCTTTTTATTTCCACACATCTCTCTTACCCTTACATTACTTACTCGATCAAACCACCTCACACCACACATTGTTCTCAAACATCTCATTTACAGCACATCCAACCTCCTGCGCACAACTCTATCCATAGCCCACGCCTCGCAACCATACAACATTGTTGGAACCACTATTCCTTCAAACATACCCATTTTTGCTTTCCGAGATAATGTTCTCGACTTCCACACATTCTTCAGTTCTCCCAGGATTTTCGCCCCCTCCCCCATCCTATGATTCACTTCCGCTTCCATGGTTCCATTCGCTGCCAGATCCACTCCCAGATATCTAAAACACTTAACGTCCTCCAGTTTTTCTCCATTCAAAATTACTCCCAATTGACTTGACCCTCAACCCTACTGTACCTAATAACCTTGCTCTTATTCACATTTAATCTTAACTTTCTTCTTTCACACACTTTACCAAACTCAGTCACCAGCTTCTGCAGTTTCTCAAATGAATCAGCCACCAGCGCTGTATCACCAGCGAACAACAACTGACTCACTTCCAAAGCTCTCTCATCCACAACACACTTTATACTTGCCCATCTTTCCAAAACTCTTGCATTCACTTCCCTATCAACCCCATCCCTAAACAAATTAAACAACCATGGAGACATCACACACCCCTACCGCAATCCTACATTCACTGAGAACCAATCACTTTCCTCTCTTCCTACACGTACACATGCCTTACATCCTCGATAAAAACTTTTCACTGCTTCTAACAACTTGCCATATATTCTTAATACCTTCCACAGAGCATCTCTATCAACTCTATCACATGCCTTCTCCAGATCCATAAATGCTACATACAAATCCATTTGCTTTTCTAAGTATTTCTCACATACATTCTTCAAAGCAAACACCTGATCCACACATCCTCTACCACTTCTGAAACCACATTGCTCTTCCCCAATCTGATGCTCTGTACATGCCTTCACCCTCTCAATCAATACCCTCCCATATAATTTACCAGGAATACTCAACAAACGTATACCTCTGTAATTTGAGCACTCACTCTTATCCCCTTTGCCTTTGTACAATGGCACTATGCACGCATTCCGCCAATCCTCAGGGACCTCACAATGAGTCATACATACATTAAATAACCTTACCAACCAGTCAACAATACAGTCACCCCTTTTTTAATGAATTCCACTGCAATAGCATCCAAACCTGCTGCCTTGCCGGCTTTCATCTTCCGCAAAGCTTTTACTACCTCTTCTCTGTCTACCAAATCATTTTCCCTAACCCTCTCACTTTGCACACCACCACGACCAAAACTCCCTATATCTACCACTCTATCATCAAACACATTCAACAAACCTTCAAAATACTCACTACATCTCCTTCTCACATCACCACTACTTGCTATCACCTCCCCATTTGCGCCCTTCACTGAAGTTCCCATTTCCTCCCTTGTCTTATGCACTTTATTTATCTCCTTCCAGAACATCTTTTTATTCTCCCTATGTGTTTGATGATAGAGTGGCAGATATAAGGTGTTTTGGTCGAGGTGGTGTGCAAAGTGAGAGGGTTAGGGAAAATGATTTGGTAAACAGAGAAGAGGTAGTGAAAGCTTTGCGGAAGATGAAAGCCGGCAAAGGCAGCAGGTTTGGATGGTATTGCAGTGGAATTTATTAAAAAAGGGGGTGACTGTATTGTTGACTGGTTGGCAAGGTTATTTAATGTATGTATGACTCATGGTGAGGTGCCTGAGGATTGGCGGAATGCGTGCATAGTGCCATTGTACAAAGGCAAAGGGGATAAGAGTGAGTGCTCAAATTACAGAGGTATAAGTTTGTTGAGTATTCCTGGTAAATTATATGGGAGGGTATTGATTGAGAGGGTGAAGGCATGTACAGAGCATCAGATTGGGGAAGAGCAGTGTGGTTTCAGAAGTGGTAGAGGATGTGTGGATCAGGTGTTTGCTTTGAAGAATGTATGTGAGAAATACTTAGAAAAGCAAATGGATTTGTATGTAGCATTTATGGATCTGGAGAAGGCATATGATAGAGTTGATAGAGATGCTCTGTGGAAGGTATTAAGAATATATGGTGTGGGAGGAAAGTTGTTAGAATCAGTGAAAAGTCTTTATCGAGGATGTAAGGCATGTGTACGTGTAGGAAGAGAGGAAAGTGATTGGTTCTCAGTGAATGTAGGTTTGCGGCAGGGGAGTGTGATGTCTCCATGGTTGTTTAATTTGTTTATGGATGGGGTTGTGAGGGAGGTAAATGCAAGAGTTTTGGAAAGAGAGGCAAGTATGAAGTCTGTTGGGGATGAGAGAGCTTGGGAAGTGAGTCAGTTGTTGTTCGCTGATGATACAGCGCTGGTGGCTGATTCATGTGAGAAACTGCAGAAGCTGGTGACTGAGTTTGGTAAGTGTGTGGAAGAAGAAAGTTAAGAGTAAATGTGAATAAGAGCAAGGTTATTAGGTACAGTAGGGTTGAGGGTCAAGTCAATTGGGAGGTGAGTTTGAATGGAGAAAAACTGGAGGAAGTGAAGTGTTTTAGATATCTGGGAGTGGATCTGGCAGCGGATGGAACCATGGAAGCGGAAGTGGATCATAGGGTGGGGGAGGGGGCGAAAATTCTGGGAGCCTTGAAGAATGTGTGGAAGTCGAGAACATTATCTCGGAAAGCAAAAATGGGTATGTTTGAAGGAATAGTGGTTCCAACAATGTTGTATGGTTGCGAGGCGTGGGCTATGGATAGAGTTGTGCGCAGGAGGATGGATGTGCTGGAAATGAGATGTTTGAGGACAATGTGTGGTGTGAGGTGGTTTGATCGAGTGAGTAACGTAAGGGTAAGAGAGATGTGTGGAAATAAAAAGAGCGTGGTTGAGAGAGCAGAAGAGGGTGTTTTGAAGTGGTTTGGGCACATGGAGAGGATGAGTGAGGAAAGATTGACCAAGAGGATATATGTGTCGGAGGTGGAGGGAGCAAGAAGAAGAGGGAGACCAAATTGGAGGTGGAAAGATGGAGTGAAAAAGATTTTGTGTGATCGGGGCCTGAACATGCAGGAGGGTGAAAGGAGGGCAAGGAATAGACTGAATTAGAGCGATGTGGTATACCGGGGTTGACGTGCTGTCAGTGGATTGAATCAAGGCATGTGAAACGTCTGGGGTAAACCATGGAAAGCTGTGTAGGTATGTATATTTGCGTGTGTGGACGTGTGTATATACATGTGCATGGGGGGGGTTGGGCCATTTCTTTCGTCTGTTTCCTTGCGCTACCTCGCAAACGCGGGAGACAGCGACAAAGTATAAAAAAAAAAAAAATATATATATATATATATATATATATATATATATATATATATATATATATATATATATATATATATATATATATATATATATATTCATTTTGTTTTTCCTTTGTCGCTGTCTCCCGCGTTTGCGAGGTAGCGCAAGGAAACAGACGAAATAATGGCCCACCCCACCCACATACACATGTATATACATACACGTCCACACATGCAAATATACATTCCTATACATATCAATGTACACATATATATACACACACACACACATGCATATATACACATGCACACAATTCACACTGCCTATCTTGTGTGCAAGGTAGCGCTAGAAAAAGACAACAAATCCCCCATTCGTTCACACTCGGTCTCTAGCTGTTCTGCAATAATGCCCGAAACCACAGCTCCCTTTCCACATCCAGGCCCCACACAGCTTTCCATGGATTACCCCAGACGCTTCACATGCCCTGATTCAATTCACTGACAGCACGTCAACCCCGGTATACCACATCGATCCAATTCACTCTATTCCTTGCCCGCCTTTCACCCTCAGGCATTTTCAAAATCTTTTTCACTCCATCTTTCCACCTCCAATTTGGTCTCCCACTTCTCCTCGTTCCCTCCACCTCGGACACATATATCCTCTTGGTCAATCTTTCCTCACTCATTCTCTCCATGTGCCCAAACCATTTCAAAACACCCTCCTCTCCTCTCTCAACCACGCTCTTTTTATTTCCACACATCTCTCTTACCCTTACATTACTTACTCGATCAAACCAACTTACACCACACATTGTCCTCAAACATATCATTTCCAGCACATCCACCCTCCTGCGCACATCTCTATCCATAGTCCACGCCTCGCAACCATACAACATTGTTGGAACCACTATTCCTTCAAACATACCCATTTTTGCTTTCCGAGATAATGTTCTCGACTTCCAAACATTCTTCAAGGCTCCCAGGGTTTTCGCCCCCTCCCGCATCCTATGAGTCATTTCCGCTTCCATGGTTCCATCCGCTGCTAGATCCACTCCCAGATATCTAAAACACTTTACTTCCTCCAGTTTTTCTCCATTCAAACTTACCTCCCAATTGACTTGACCCTCAACCCTACTGTACCTAATAACATTGCTCTTATTCACATTTACTCTTAACTTTCTTCTTTCACACACTTTACCAAACTCAGTCACCAGCTTCTGCAGTTTCTCACATGAATCAGCCACCAGCGCTGTATCATCAGCGAACAACAACTGACCCACTTCCCAAGCTCTCTCATCCACAAAACACTCCATACTCGCCTCTCTTTCCAAAACTCTTGCATTCACCTCCCTAACAACCCTATCCATAAACAAATCAAACAACCATGGAGACATCACACACCCCTGCCGCAAACCTACATTCACTGAGAACCAAACACTTTCCTTTCTTCCTACACGTACACATGCCTTATATCCTCGATAAAAACTTTTCACTGCTTCTAACAACTTGCTTCCCACACCATATATTCTTAATACCTTCCACAGAGCATCTCTATCAACTCTATCATATGCCTTCTCCAGATACATAAATGCTACATACAAATCCATTTGCTTTTCTAAGTATTTCTCACATACATTCTTCACATCCTGATCCACATATCCTCTACCACTTCTGAAACCACACTGCTCTTCTGCAATCTGATGCTCTGTACATGCCTTCACCCTCTCACTCAGTACCCTCCCATATGATTTACAAGGAATACTCAAGAAACTAATACCTCTGTAATTTGAGCACTCTTTCTTATCCCCTTTGCCTTTGTACAATTGTACTATTCACGCATTCCGCCAATCCTCAGGCACCTCCCCATGAGTCATACATACATTAAATAACCTTACCAACCAGTCATCAATACAGTCACCTCTTTTTTAATACATTCCACTGCAATACCATCTAAACTTGCTGCCTTGCCGGCTTTCATCTTCCGCAAAGTTTTTACTACCTCTTCTCTGTTTACCAAATCATTTTCCCTAACCCTCTCACTTTGCACACCACCTCGACCAAAACACCCTATATCTGCCACTCTATCATCAAACACATTCAACAAACCTTCAAAATACTCACTCTATCTCCTTCTCACATCACTACTACTTGTTATCCCCTCCCCATTAGCGCCCTTCACTGAAGTTCCCATTTGCTCCCTTGTCTTACGCACTTTATTTACCTCCTTCCAGAACATCTTTTTATTCTCCTCAAAATTTAATGATACTTTCTCACCCCAAGTCTCATTTGCCCTTTTTTTCACCTCTTGCACCTTTCTCTTGACCCCTGTCTCTTTCTTTTATACATCTCCCACTCAATATATATATATATATATATATATATATATATATATATATATATATATATATATATATATATATATATATATATATGGTGTGGGAGCCAAGTTGCTAGAAGCAGTGAAAATTTTTTATCGAGGATGTCACACATGTGTACCCCAGACGCTTCACATGCCCTGATTCATTCCACTGACAGCACGTCAACCCCGGTATACCACATCGATCCAATTCACTCTATTCCTTGCCCTCCTTTCACCCTCCTGCATGTTCAGGCCCCGATCACACAAAATCTTTTTCACTCCATCTTTCCACCTCCAATTTGGTCTCCCACTTCTCCTCGTTCCCTCCACCTCCGACACATATATCCTCTTGGTCAATCTTTCCTCACTCATTCTCTCCATGTGCCCAAACCATTTCAAAACACCCTCTTCTGCTCTCTCAACCACGCTCTTTTTATTTCCACACATCTCTCTTACCCTTACGTTACTTACTCGATCAAACCACCTCACACCACACATTGTCCTCAAACATCTCATTTCCAGCATATCCATCCTCTTGCGCACAACTCTATCCATAGCCCACGCCTCGCAACCATACAACATTGTTGGAACCACTATTCCTTCAAACATACCCATTTTTGCTTTCCAAGATAATGTTCTCGACTTCCACACATTCTTCAATTCTCTCAGGATTTTCGCCCCCTCCCCCACCCTATGATCCACTTCCGCTTCCATGGTTCCATCCGCTGACAGATCCACTCCCAGATATCTAAAACACTTTACTTCCTCCAGTTTTTCTCCATTCAAACTTACCTCCCAGTTGACTTGACCCTCACCCCTACTGTACCTGATTGCCTTGCTCTTATTCACATTTACTCTTAACTTTCTTCTTTCACACACTTTACCAAACTCAGTCACCAGCTTCTGCAGTTTCTCACATGAATCAGCCACTAGCGCTGTATCATCAGCGAACAACAACTGACTCACTTCCCAAGCTCTCTTATCCACAACAGACTTCATACTTGCCCCTCTTTCCAAAACTCTTGCATTCACCTCCCTAACAACCCCATCCATAAACAAATTAAACAACCATGGAGACTTCACACACCCCTGCGGCAAACCTACATTCACTGAGAACCAATCACTTTCCTCTCTTCCTACACGTACACATGCCTTACATCCTCGATAAAAACTTTTCACTGCTTCTAACACCTTACCTCCCACACCATATATTCTTAATACCTTCCACAGAGCATCTCTATCAACTCTATCATATGCCTTCTCCAGATCCATAAATGCTACATACAAATCCATTTGCTTTTCTAAGTATTTCTCACATACATTCTTCAAAGCAAACACCTGATCCACACATCCTCTACCACTTCTGAAAACACACTGCTCTTCCCCAATCTGATGCTCTGCGGAAGTGGATCATAGGGTGGGGGAGGGGGCGAAAATTCTGGGGGCCTTGAAGAATGTGTGGAAGTCGAGAACATTATCTCGGAAAGCAAAAATGGGTATGTTTGAAGGAATAGTGGTTCCAACAATGTTGTATGGTTGCGAGGCGTGGGCTATGGATAGAGTTGTGCGCAGGAGGATGGGTGTGCTGAAAATGAGATGTTTGAGGACAATGTGTGGTGTGAGGTGGTTTGATCGAGTGAGTAACGTAAGGGTAAGAGAGATGTGTGGAAATAAAAAGAGCGTGGTTGAGAGAGCAGAAGAGGGTGTTTTGAAGTGGTTTGGGCACATGGAGAGGATGAGTGAGGAAAGATTGACCAAGAGGATATATGTGTCGGAGGTGGAGGGAACAAGGAGAAGTGGGAGACCAAATTGGAGGTGGAAAGATGGAGTGAATAAGGTTTTGTGTGATCGGGGCCTGAACATGCAGGAGGGTGAAAGGAGGGCAAGGAATAGAGTGAATTGGAGCGATGTGGTATACTGGGGTTGACGTGCTGTCAGTGGATTGAATCAAGGCATGTGAAGCGTCTGGGGTAAGCTATGGAAAGCTGTGTAGGTATGTATATTTGCGTGTGTGGACGTATGTATATACATGTGTATGGGGGGGGTTGGGTCATTTCTTTCGTCTGTTTCCTTGCGCTACCTCGCAAACGTGGGAGACAGCGACAAAGTATAATAAAATAAATAAATAATATATATATATATATATATATATATATATATATATATATATATATATATATATTTTCTTTTTATACTTTGTCGCTGTCTCCCGCGTTTGCGAGGTAGCGCAAGGAAACAGACGAAAGAAATGCCCCCCCCCCCATACACATGTACATACACACGTCCACACACGCAAATATACATACCTACACAGCTTTCCATGGTTTACCCCAGACGCTTCACATGCCCCGACTCAATCCACTGACAGCACGTCAACCCCTGTATACCACATCGCTCCAATTCACTCTATTCCTTGCCCTCCTTTCACCCTCCTGCATGTTCAGGCCCCGATCACACAAAATCTTTTTCACTCCATCTTTCCACCTCCAATTTGGTCTCCCTCTTCTCCTCGTTCCCTCCACCTCCGACACATATATCCTCTTGGTCAATCTTTCCTCACTCATTCTCTCCATGTGCCCAAACCATTTCAAAACACCCTCTTCTGCTCTCTCAACCACGCTCTTTTTATTTCCACACATCTCTCTTACCCTTACGTTACTTACTCGATCAAACCACCTCACACCACACATTTTCCTCAAACATCTCATTTCCAGCACGTCCATCCTCCTGCGCACAACTCTATCTATAGCCCACGCCTCGCAACCATACAACATTGTTGGAACCACTATTCCTTCAAACATACCCATTTTTGCTTTCCGAGATATATGTATATATATATTCCTATGAGTCCACGTGGAAAATGAAACGAAAAGTTCCCAGGTGCACTTTCGTGTAATAATCATATCATCAGGGGAGACACAAGAGAGAAATATAACAGTCAGTTGATATACATCGAAGACACGAAGCTAGGACGCCATTTAGTAAAAATGTGGACTCATAGGAATACCTTGATCACGCGAAAAATTGTGATCCTTTCCAACGTATATATATATATATATATATATATATATATATATATATATATATATATATATATATATATATATATATATATATATATATATATATATATATATATATATATATCTTTCTAACTATTCGCCATTTCCCGCATTAGCGAGGTAGCGTTAAGAACAGAGGACTGGACCTTTGAGGGAAATCCTCACCTGGCCCCATTCTCTGTTCCTTCTTTTGGAAAATTAAAAAAGAAAGAAAAAAAAAAACCGTGACCCCTGTGCAAGAGGCAGGCATGCTAACCGCTAGGCTATGGGACTGTATAATAGGAAACAACTATTCGAAATACTAAGTACTCGAATATCCTTCGTCTCACAATGGTGAGCAACGGGGTCTGTATTGGTTATTTCCGAACAGACGCACATAGCCAGCTGATAGCGTGCCTGCCTCTTGCACAGGTGTCCCGGGTTCTATCCTGGCTGTTGGAGGTTTGTATGTTCTATGAAGGTGCGCGTTTATATGCACTTTATTCGAATATATATATGTATATATATATATATATATGTATATATATATATATATATATATATATATATATATATATATATATATGTATATATATATATATATATATATATATATATATATATATATATATATATATATATATATATATATATATATATATATGTATATATATATATATATATATATATATATATATATATATATATATATATATATATATATATATATATATATATATATATCCCTGGGGATAGGGGAGAAAGAATACTCTCCTGCGTGTCGTAGAAGGCGATTAAAAGAGGAGGGAGCGGGTGGCTGGAAATCCTCCCCTCTCGTTTTTTTTTTTTTAATTTTCCTAAAGAAGGAACAGGGAATGGGTCCTGGTGCGGATATTCCCTCAAAGGCCCAGTCCTCTGTTCTTAACGCTACTTCGCTAACGCGGGAAATGGCAAGTATTATGAAAGAAAAGAAAGAAATATGTGTTTGTGTGTGTGTGTGTGTGTGTGTGTGTGTGTGTGTGTGTGTGTGTGTGTGTGTGTGTGGATGGGCTAGTTTTCGTTTGTTTCATGGCGCTACTTCGTTGACGTGGGAAATAGCGATGAAGTATAATGAACTAAAGTCGATACATAATGTGCAGGTCTTTAGGTACGATACCTAACCCATATGAGATACTTTATTACATTCTCTAGAATCCTACCAATATTATCATTTAGCAACTGAACCGAAGGATTTCACATGGTAGTAATTGTAGCAATTTCTCAACTCGCTCCTATGATTATCTGAATGTAAAACGACATATATGGCATACGATCACGAAATTAGACCAAACTACTCGCTGACAATTACTATAATTTGTGCTAGTAATTGTATTCAATATCTCTTCATAGACGTTGACGTATTTATCATTATCTGTTTGTTACGTTCACAAACTTCATGATAATTCTCGTTTTTTCGTTGTAATTACCACGGTTGAGCAAACCTGGCCCACGTCCACGAGAACTGCTGTAACTTCCGTGAGCCAGCCATGCATGACCGACCCGGGCTTACCTGTATAACCGCATGAATTATTCTCACGAGTGGCAGGTTGGCTCTACATATTCATGTTTTCAGTACTCTAGAATATTCTGGTGCGTCCTTCGCGCGGCTCAACGATCGACTGTTAACACAGCATTCTCCCTACCGAGCCAGAGGTTCTATTACTCTCCAACCTTTTTCTCTTTTTTTTTCCCTTCACTTTCTTCGCTCACCCTACGTCAAGTGCTCTCTAATAATTCCCACCATATGAGTTTTTGTAACTTCCACACCCCGTATATCATGTCAATAATCAAGAAATATACTTCTTGCTTTATATCCGGCCACCTGGAGTATAGACTGGACTTAAGTGATGGTCAACGTTCCTCCGGCTAGTTGGAGGCAGCGAGTACACTCGTCACAGTAACAATTTTGTCACAGTGACGGCTCCCTGTCACGGTGACGGCTCTGTCACAGTGACGGCTCCCTGTCACGGTGACGGCTCTGTCACAGTGACGGCTCCCTGTCACGGTGACGGCTCCCTGTCACGGTGACGGCTCTGTCACAGTGACGGCTCCCTGTCACGGTGACGGCTCTGTCACAGTGACGGCTCCCTGTCATATCTGCTGTGAGTATCATTTCATCATCACAGTAGCTGTGTGGTGGTCTCAGGTCCCGTTATACGGGAGCTCTGAAACTGACAGGTCATTGTGTCTCTTCTGTAGGTGTGACATGACCTACTTGCTGCCGTAACGTGAAACGCAGACGTGGTAACGCTGTTGTGACACTGTTGTCCTGAGACCAGTTGCATGAACTGCTGTCCTGATTCAGATGTTGTAGCACTGCTGTCATGACACCGAGTCTATGACACTGCTACCGTGACATCGCTGATGTGGTACTGATGTCTTGACACCACTTATGTATAATCTTGACACCACTACTAATAATGCTGCCTTGACAACACTGTCGTGAGAACGCTGCCATGACACTAGTAAAAATTATCGGTAAGGAACAAATGATTCGATTATGAACATTTAATGGGAAAAGATAATGGAACCAATGAGGACA
Organism: Panulirus ornatus; assembly: GCF_036320965.1. Lineage (NCBI taxonomy): Eukaryota > Metazoa > Arthropoda > Malacostraca > Decapoda > Palinuridae > Panulirus > Panulirus ornatus. The sequence goes on from NC_092241.1 coordinate 18,221,911, forward strand.
AAGTGTGAAAGTTAAGTTCATAATTTCGAAAACTTTTTACCTCGGAGGACTAACAACGAACAGGGATGATGGAGATATGCTGGAGAATACTGAGGTGAAACATCAGGTGCACATAAGAAGGCTCCCGAGGGAACCAAACCCACACAGCCTGATAGACCAAACGGTTAACCAACTGTACTCAAGAAGTGTACAGAGACTCTCGACTGTTGCATAAGATCTCTCGTCATAAGAGTATTGTTCAACCTAAATAAAGAACAGTTAATGTAAATTTTCCTCTGCCTATACTACAACTTTCTTTCTACTGCAATCATGAACTATCATAAACAGTTCCATAACCATTTTCAGAGGATTCCAGCTTTTACCATCATTACTAATCATGTCGCACACCTTTACTACTCACCTCTACTACTCTCCTTCCCTTCTTAAACACTCCCTTCCTCGCGTCACACAGGGAATGCAAACACCCATGAAGATTGTCCTATCTTCCTCTAGTAAGAGCCACGCTCGAATACGCCACACATTAGAGGATTTTTGTTTCTTCTCTGCATGGTCGTTTAGTTACTTCGTTAACCGATTTCTAAGTCTGCTATCTTCTTCATACCTTGATCAGCTTTGGTCTTCCGCAAATTCTCATTTTAAGGACTTACATTCATTATTCCTTCAATAGTCTCTTTCTGTGATATCAATTCATTAGCTCTGACGTAAGCTTAGTTTCGTCCCTATCGTAGACTCACCAACATTTCCAACGGAAACTCATTATCTCCAGAAGAAACACTTATGTTCATTTAGGTCAATGGGAATATTGAAGGCGTTATTCTGTGAAACAAGATACTCAGAGTGGTTGATATACTGTGAGGGATGACACAACAGAAAAGAATATGAGTGACTCGAGGCGAAGACAACCATGAAAGAAGTAGGCAGAAGCAGGCTAGAAGAATATTTTGCAATATGACGGGAGAGCTTCCTCGAAAATGAAGGTATGGAATGACTCGTACATTTCTATTCCAGATCGTGAATGGAGGCAGTAGTCACTGAATGTTTGGTCTCATTACTCTCACCAACAAGCCGCTGTCGTTTTTTAGTACATACACTAGCAAAAGACCTACAGAATACTTTAACTGTATTAATAATATTATCGAATGAGGTCACGTTGAACAAGAATACTGACAGAATCAAAATGGTGGTGTCTGTTGAAAGAGTAACATTCTTGAACATCGATTGCATTGTGAGAGACTAAGGACAGAACCAGAGAGGGATAGCATACACCCTGTCATCCAGTACAAAGACTAGTAAGAGACAGAGCCGGGTAGTAACACACACTGTAACCCAAGGCAAGATACAGTGATGGAACACACACCATAACCGAAATCTTAAGTTGCTACTTTTGAGGTAAGAGCAACACAATATGCTCACATTCTCAGTTCGTCAAAGTATGATATGAGCTTAATGACTTTTGCAGGTCTCTAGGTTTACCTGACCTCATTTGGAAGTATCAGATGGGGGAGTAGCGAGCCTGAATAAGACAGCTTTTGTTTGGTCCATAAAAAGCCATTATAGGAAGTTTGCTCGTTAGTGAAACAGTTCATTATGTTCTTTAAGACGACCGCCGAAGTTCCTCCGACTTTCTCCCTTCAAGAAATATATCACGCTACGACACCTGCTTTGTATCACGCTAATACACCTGCTTTGTATCACGCTACTACACCTGCTTTGTATCACGCTACTACACCTGCTTTGTATCATGCTACTACACCTGCTTTGTATCATGCTACTACACCTGCTTTGTATCACGCTACTACACCTGCTTTGTATCACGCTACTACACCTGCTTTGTATCACGCTACTACACCTGCTTTGTATCATGCTACTACACCTGCTTTGTATCACGCTACTACACCTGCTTTGTATCACGCTACTGCACCTGCTTTGTATCTTGCTACTACACCTGCTTTGTATCACGCTACTACACCTGCTTTGTATCATGCTACTACACCTGCTTTGTATCACGCTACTACACCTGCTTTGTATCATGCTACTACACCTGCTTTGTATCACGCTACTGCACCTGCTTTGTATCACGCTACTGCACCTGCTTTGTATCACGCTACTACACCTGCTTTGTTTCACGGTACTGCACCTGCTTTGTTTTGTGCTCATTGTTTTTAACTGATTTTGTAGGTTTAGCCTTTGTGTTTTGTTCACTAATGGAAAATGATCCCAAGGAATTGAAGTGTCAAATACACTTTCGAAATCAATCATATTACTTTTTGATAATCGCATCAAAACTTTCCATACTCGACCTTTGTTGTGATAAGGAAAATAGTTTTTTGTTTCAAATAATTTTTCTGATTCAGATAGAGTTCGATCATCTGTGCACTATTCATATGAGTGCAATATTTTCTAGCAAATTTAGAAATATGAATAATTAATGACTAATCAATATATTGCAATATCTGTAAGCGAAACCTCTGCAAAAGAGAAACATATGATTAGGATAAAACTCGGAAACGAAAAAATATCCTTATCGTTTATGAATAGATATAATTTATTCTGCCAAAATATTTTATACATGAATTAAAGCAAACTGAAGAAGCAAAAAATTTCATCAGTTTAAGACCAAATTATTTCCAGCAATCTCTGAGTCGGCTTAGACTGCTAAAGTGCTTCCTAGAAATAAATGCTCTGTTACCCTTTCCACGTATCATAAGTAATAGAAAGATTTACCTAGGAAAAAAAGAAACATAAAAGGCGTTAGCTAATGAGACTAAAGCAATCTTAGAAGCAACGTTCAATGCCATCAAGTGAATATTCAAAGATATGGTCCTTGTAAGGACATTATCATTTAGAAATGATGTGTGTTTACCCACCTAGATGCCGACCTATCCACGAGTACCGACAATAAGACTGTTCACCACTTGCCACAAAGTGTTGCTTCCATACACACCAAATGAATAATTTTTCCGAAGTCTGTAGTAGGTAATTTTACTTTTCAAAGATGTGAATGCATCTTTCTTAGACAATATATATATATATATATATATATATATATATATATATATATATATATATATATATATATATATATATATATATATATATATATATATATATATATATATATATATATATGTATATATATATATATATATATATATATATATATATATATATATATATATATATATATATATATATATATATATATATATATATATATATATCTATATATATATATATAGATATCTGGGAGTGGATCTGGCAGCGGATGGAACCATGGAAGCGGAAGTGGATCATAGGGTGGGGGAGGGGGCGAAAATTCTGGGAGCCTTGAAGAATGTGTGGAAGTCGAGAACATTATCTCGGAGAGCAAAAATGGGTATGTTTGAAGGAATAGTGTTTCCAACTATGTTGTGTGGTTGCGAGGCATGGACCTATGGATAGAGTTGTGCGCAGGAGGATGGATGTGCTGGAAATGAGATGTTTGAGGACAATGTGTGGTGTGAGGTGGTTTGATCGAGTGAGTAACGTAAGGGTAAGAGAGATGTGTGGAAATAAAAAGAGCGTGGTTGAGAGAGCAGAAGAGGGTGTTTTGAAGTGGTTTGGGCACATGGAGAGAATGAGTGAGGAAAGATTGACCAAGAGGATATATGTGTCGGAGGTGGAGGGAACGAGGAGAAGAGGGAGACCAAATTGGAGGTGGAAAGATGGAGTGAAAAAGATTTTGTGTGATCGGGGCCTAAACATGCAGAAGGGTGAAAGGAGGGCAAGGAATAGAGTGAATTGGAGCGATGTGGTATACCGGGGTTGACGTGCTGTCAGTGGATTGAATCAAGGCATGTGAAGCGTCTGGGGTAAACCATGGAAAGCTGTGTAGGTATGTATATTTGCGTGTGTGGACGTATGTATATACATGTGTATGGGGGGGGTTGGGCCATTTCTTTCGTCTGTTTCCTTGCGCTACCTCGCAAACGCGGGAGACAGCGACAAAGTATAAAAAAAAAAAAAAAAAAAAAAAAAAAATATATATATATATATATATATATATATATATATATATATATATATATATATATATATATATATATATATATATATATATATATATATATATATATATATATATATATATATATATATATATATATATATATCTTTTTATTCTCCCTAAAATTTAATGATACTCTCTCACCCCAACTCTCATTTGCCCTTTTTTTCACCTCTTGCACCTTTCTCTTGACCTCCTGTCTCTTTCTTTTATACATCTCCCACTCAATTGCATTTTTTCCCTGCAAAAATCGTCCAAATGCCTCTCTCTTCTCTTTCACTAATACTCTTACTTCTTCATCCCACCACTCACTACCCTTTCTAATCAACCCACCTCCCACTCTTCTCATGCCACAAGCATCTTTTGCGCAATCCATCACTGATTCCCTAAATACATCCCATTCCTCCCCCACTCCCCTTACTTCCATTGTTCTCACCTTTTTCCATTCTGTACTCAGTCTCTCCTGGTACTTCCTCACACAGGTCTCCTTCTCAAGCTCACTTACTCTCACCACCCTCTTCACCCCAACATTCACTCTTCTTTTCTGAAAACCCATACAAATCTTCACCTTAGCCTCCACAAGATAATGATCAGACATCCCTCCAGTTGCACCTCTCAGCACATTAACATCCAAAAGTCTCTCTTTCGCACGGCTGTCAATTAACACGTAATCCAATAACGCTCTCTGGCCATCTCTCCTACTTACATAAGTATACTTATGTATATCTCGCCTTTTAAACCAGGTATTCCCAATCATCAGTCCTTTTTCAGCACATAAATCTACAAGCTCTTCACCATTTCCATTTACAACACTGAACACCCCATGTATACCAATTATTCCCTCAAATGCCACATTACTCACCTTTGCATTCAAATCACCCATCACTATGACCCGGTCTCGTGCATCAAAACCACTAACACACTCATTCAGCTGCTCCCAAAACACTTGCCTCTCTTGATCTGGAAGGAGGTAAATAAAGAGCGTAGGACAAGGGAGCAAATGGGAACTTCGGTGAAGGGCGCAAGTGGGGAGGTGATAACAAGTAGTGGTGATGTGAGAAGGAGATGGAGTGAGTATTTTGAAGGTTTGTTGAATGTGTTTGATGATAGAGTGGCAGATATAGGGTGTTTTGGTCGAGGTGGTGTGCAAAGTGAGAGGGTTAGGGAAAATGATTTGGTAAATAGAGAAGAGGTAGTGAAAGCTTTGCGGCAGATGAAAGCCGGCAAGGCAGCGGGTTTGGATGGTATTGCAGTGGAATTTATTAAAAAAGGGGGTGACTGTATTGTTGACTGGTTGGTAAGGTTATTTAATGTATGTATGACTCATGGTGAGGTGCCTGAGGATTGGCGGAATGCGTGCATAGTGCCATTGTACAAAGGCAAAGGGGATAAGAGTGAGTGCTCAAATTACAGAGGTATAAGTTTGTTGAGTATTCCTGGTAAATTATATGGGAGGGTACTGATTGAGAGGGTGAAGGCATGTACAGAGCATCAGATCGGGGAAGAGCAGTGTGGTTTCAGAAGTGGTAGAGGATGTGTGGATCAGGTGTTTGCTTTGAAGAATGTATGTGAGAAATACTTAGAAAAGCAAATGGATTTGTATGTAGCATTTATGGATCTGGAGAAGGCATATGATAGAGTTGATAGAGATGCTCTGTGGAAGGTATTAAGAATATATGGTGTGGGAGGAAAGTTGTTAGAAGCAGTGAAAAGTTTTTATCGAGGATGTAAGGCATGTGTACGTGTAGGAAGAGAGGAAAGTGATTGGTTCTCAGTGAATGTAGGTTTGCGGCAGGGGTGTGTGATGTCTCCATGGTTGTTTAATTTGTTTATGGATGGGGTTGTTAGGGAGGTAAATGCAAGAGTTTTGGAAAGAGTTAGCAAGTTATGAAGTTTGTTGGGGATGAGAGAGCTTGGGAAGTGAGTCAGTTGTTGTTCGCTGATGATACAGCGCTGGTGGCTGATTCATGTGAGAAACTGCAGAAGCTGGTGACTGAGTTTGGAAAAGTGTGTGGAAGAAGAAAGTTAAGAGTAAATGTGAATAAGAGCAAGGTTATTAGGTACAGTAGGGTTGAGGGTCAAGTCAATTGGGAGGTGAGTTTGAATGGAGAAAAACTGGAGGAAGTGAAGTGTTTTAGATATCTGGGAGTGGATCTGGCAGCGGATGGAACCATGGAAGCGGAAGTGGATCATAGGGTGGGGGAGTGGGCGAAAATCCTGGGGGCCTTGAAAAATGTGTGGAAGTCGAGAACATTATCTCGGAAAGCAAAAATGGGTATGTTTGAAGGAATAGTGGTTCCAACAATGTTGTATGGTTGCGAGGCGTAAGCTATGGATAGAGTTGTGCGCAGGAGGATGGATGTGCTGGAAATGAGATGTTTGAGGACAATGTGTGGTGTGAGGTGGTTTGATCGAGTGAGTAACGTAAGGGTAAGAGAGATGTGTGGAAATAAAAAGAGCGTGGTTGAGAGAGCAGAAGAGGGTGTTTTGAAGTGGTTTGGGCACATGGAGAGGATGAGTGAGGAAAGATTGACCAAGAGGATATATGTGTCGGAGGTGGAGGGAACAAGGAGAAGAGGGAGACCAAATTGGAGGTGGAAAGATGGAGTGAAAAAGATTTTGTGTGATCGGGGCCTGAACATGCAGGAGGGTGAAAGGAGGGCAAGGAATAGAGTGAATTGGAGCGATGTGGTATACCGGGGTTGACGTGCTGTCAGTGGATTGAAGCAGGGCATGTGAAGCGTCTGGGGTAAACCATGGAAAGCTGTGTAGGTATGTATATTTGCGTGTGTGGACGTATGTATATACATGTGTATGGGGGGGGGGTTGGGCCATTTCTTTCGTCTGTTTCCTTGCGCTACCTCGCAAACGCGGGAGACAGCGACAAAGTATAATAAAAAATAATAAATATATATATATATATATATATATATATATATATATATATATATATATATATATATATATATATATATATATATATATATTTTTTTTTTTTTCTTTTTTTCCCGATAGGAGAGAAAGAATACTTCCCACGTATCCCCTGCGTGTCGTAGAAGGCGACTAAAAGGGAAGGGAGCTGGGTGCTGGAAATCCTCCCCTCTCAGTTTTTTTTCTAATTTTCCAAAAGAAGGAACAGAGAAGGGGGCCAGGTGAGGATTTTCCCTCAAAGGTCCAGTCCTCTGTTCTTATCGCTACCTTGCTAACGCGGGAAATGGCGAATAGTATAAAATATATATATTTTTTTTTTTTTTTTTTTTTTTTTTTTTATACTTTGTCGCTGTCTCCCGCGTTTGCGAGGTAGCGCAAGGAAACAGACGAAAGAAATGGCCCAACCCCCCCCCCCATACACATGTACATACACACGTCCACACACGCAAATATACATACCTACACAGCTTTCCATGGTTTACCCCAGACGCTTCACATGCCTTGATTCAATCCACTGACAGCACGTCAACCACTGTATACCACATGACTCCAATTCACTCTATTCCTTGCCCTCCTTTCACCCTCCTGCATGTTCAGGCCCCGATCACACAAAATCTTTTTCACTCCATCTTTCCACCTCCAATTTGGTCTCCCTCTTCTCCTCGTTCCCTCCACCTCCGACACATATATCCTCTTGGTCAATCTCTCCTCACTCATTCTCTCCATGTGCCCAAACCATTTCAAAACACCCTCTTCTGCTCTCTCAACCACGCTCTTTTTATTTCCACACATCTCTCTTACCCTTACGTTACTTACTCGATCAAACCACCTCACACCACACATTGTCCTCAAACATCTCATTTCCAGCACATCCATCCTCCTGCGCACATCTCTATCCATAGCCCACGTCTCGCAGCCATACAACATTGTTGGAACCACTATTCCCTCAAACATACCCATTTTTGCTTTCCGAGATAATGTTCTCGACTTCCACACATTTTTCAAGGCTCCCAAAATTTTCGCCCCCTCCCCCACCCTATGATCCACTTCCGCTTCCATGGTTCCATCCGCTGACAGATCCACTCCCAGATATCTAAAACACTTCACTTCCTCCAGTTTTTCTCCATTCAAACTCACCTCCCAATTGACTTGACCCTCACCCCTACTGTACCTAATAACCTTGCTCTTATTCACATTTACTCTCAACTTTCTTCTTCCACACACTTTACCAAACTCAGTCACCAGCTTCTGCAGTTTCTCACATGAATCAGCCACCAGCGCTGTATCATCAGCGAACAACAACTGACTCACTTCCCAAGCTCTCTCATCCCCAACAGACTTCATACTTGCCCCTCTTTCCAGGACTCTTGCATTTACCTCCCTTACAACCCCATCCATAAACAAATTAAACAACCATGGAGACATCACACACCCCTGCCGCAAACCTACATTCACTGAGAACCAATCACTTTCCTCTCTTCCTACACGTACACATGCCTTACATCCTCGATAAAAACTTTTCACTGCTTCTAACAACTTGCCTCCCACACCATATATTCTTAATACCTTCCACAGAGCATCTCTATCAACTCTATCATATGCCTTCTCCAGATCCATAAATGCTACATACAAATCCATTTGCTTTTCTAAGTATTTCTCACATACATTCTTCAAAGCAAACACCTGATCCACACATCCTCTACCACTTCTGAAACCGCACTGCTCTTCCCCAATCTGATGCTCTGTACATGCCTTCACCCTCTCAATCAATACCCTCCCATATAATTTACCAGGAATACTCAACAAACTTATACCTCTGTAATTTGAGCACTCACTCTTATCCCCTTTGCCTTTGTACAATGGCACTATGCACGCATTCCGCCAATCCTCAGGCACCTCACCATGAGTCATACATACATTAAATAACCTTACCAACCAGTCAACAATACAGTCACCCCCTTTTTTAATAAATTCCACTGCAATACCATCCAAACCTGCTGCCTTGCCGGCTTTCATCTTCCGCAAAGCTTTTACTACCTCTTCTCTGTTTACCAAATCATTTTCCCTAACCCTCTCACTTTGCACACCACCTCGACCAAAACACCCTATATCTGCCACTCTGTCATCAGACACATTCAACAAACCTTCAAAATACTCATTCCATCTCCTTCTCACATCACCGCTACTTGTTATCACCTCCCCATTTGCGCCCTTCACTGAAGTTCCCATTTGCTCCCTTGTCTTACGCACCCTATTTACCTCCTTCCAGAACATCTTTTTATTCTCCCTAAAATTTACTGATAGTCTCTCACCCCAACTCTCATTTGCCCTTTTTTTCACCTCTTGCACCTTTCTCTTGACCTCCTGTCTCTTTCTTTTATACTTCTCCCACTCAATTGCATTTTTTCCCTGCAAAAATCGTCCAAATGCCTCTCTCTTCTCTTTCACTAATACTCTTACTTCTTCATCCCACCACTCACTACCCTTTCTAAACAGCCCACCTCCCACTCTTCTCATGCCACAAGCATCTTTTGCGCAATCCATCACTGATTCCCTAAATACATCCCATTCCTCCCCCACTCCCCTTACTTCCATTGTTCTCACCTTTTTCCATTCTGTACACAGTCTCTCCTGGTACTTCCCCACACAGGTCTCCTTCCCAAGCTCACTTACTCTCACCACCTTCTTCACCCCAACATTCACTCCTCTTTTCTGAAAACCCATACTAATCTTCACCTTAGCCTCCACAAGATAATGATCAGACATCCCTCCAGTTGCACCTCTCAGCACATTAACATCCAAAAGTCTCTCTTTCGCGCGCCTGTCAATTAACACGTAATCCAATAACGCTCTCTGGCCATCTCTCCTACTTACATAAGTATACTTATGTATATCTCGCTTTTTAAACCAGGTATTCCCAATCATCAGTCCTTTTTCAGCACATAAATCTACAAGCTCTTCACCATTTCCATTTACAACACTGAACACCCCATGCATACCAATTATTCCCTCAACTGCCACATTACTCACCTTTGCATTCAAATCACCCATCACTATAACCCGGTCTCGTGCATCAAAACCGCTAACACACTCATTTAGCTGCTCCCAAAACACTTGCCTCTCATGATCTTTCTTCTCATGCCCAGGTGCATATGCACCAATAATCACCCACCTCTCTCCATCAACTTTCAGTTTTACCCATATTAATCGAGAATTTACTTTCTTACATTCTATCACATACTCCCACAACTCCTGTTTCAGGAGTATTGCTACTCCTTCCCTTGCTCTTGTCCTCTCACTAACCCCTGACTTCACTCCCCAGACATTTCCAAACCACTCTTCCCCTTTACCCTTGAGCTTCGTTTCACTCAGAGCCAAAACATCCAGGTTCCTTTCCTCAAACATATATATATATATATATATATATATATATATATATATATATATATATATATATATATATATATATATATATATATATATATATATATATATATATATATATATATTTATATTTATTTACTTATCTATCTATTTATTTATCTATTTGTCTCCCGCGTTAGCGAGGTAGCGCAACGAAACAGACGAAAGAATGACCCAACCGACACACATACACATGTATATACATACACGTCCACACACGCACATATACATACCTATACATCTCAACGTATATATACAACTTATATATACAGTGATACATACATATATACACACATGTACATAGTTAATACTGTCTGCCCTTATTCATTTCCGTCGCCACCCCGCCACAAACAAAATGGAAACCCTCTTTCCCCGCATGTGCGCGAGGTAGCGCTAGGAATAGACAACAAAGGCCACATTCGTTCACACGCAGTCTCTAGCTGTCATGTATAATGCACAGAAACCCCTACTCACTTCCCACATCCAGGCCCTTCCAAACTTTCCATGGTTTACCCCAGACACTTCACATGCCCTGGTTCAATCCATTGACAGCACGTCGACCCCGGTATACCACATCGTTCCAATTTACTATATTCCTTGCTCGCCTTTCACCCTCCTGCATGTTCAGGCCCCGATCACTCAAAATATTTTTCACTCCATCTTTCCACCTCCAATTTGCTCTCCCACTTCTCCTCGTTCCCTCCACCTCTGACACATATATCCTCTTGGTCAATCTTTCCTTTCCTTGGGATTGTAAAACAGGAAACAACTATTCGAAATACTAAGTACTCGAATACCCTTCGTCTCACAATGGTGAGCAACGGGGTCTATACCGGTTGTTTCCGAACAGACGCACATAGCCAGCTGATAGCGTTTTACCGAACCTAACTGTACAACGTGGAGGCATATGAATACGAATAAAGTGCATATGAACGCGCACCTTCATAGAACATACAAACCCCATAGCCTAGCGGTTAGCATGCCTGCCTCTTGCACAGGGGTCCCGGGTTCGATCCTGGCTGTTGGAGGTTTGTATGTTCTATGAAGGTGCGCGTTCGTATGCACTTTATTCGTATTCATATACCTCCGCGTTGTACAGTAGCCTAGCGGTTAGAATGCCTGCCTCTTGCACAGGGGTCCCGGGTTCGATCCTGGCTGTTGGAGGTTTGTATGTTCTATGAAGGTGCGCGTTCGTATGCACTTTATTCGTATTCATATACCTCCACGTTGTACAGTTAGGTTCGGTAAAACGCTATCAGCTGGCTATGTGCGTCTGTTTGGAAACAACCGGTATAGACCCCGTTGCCCACCATTGTGAGACGAAGGGTATTCGAGCACTTAGTATTTCGAATAGTTGTTTCCTATAATACAGTCCCATAGCCTAGCGGTTAGCATGCCTGCCTCTTGCACAGGGGTCCCGGGTTCGATCCTGGCTGTTGGAGGTTTGTATGTTCTATGAAAGTGCGCGTTCATATGCACTTTATTCGTATATATATATATATATATATATATATATATATATATATATATATATATATATATCAGGAGAGGCTGAGTACAGAATGGAAAAACGTAAGAACAAAGGACGTAAGGGGAGTGGGGAAGGAATGGGATGTATTTACGGAAGCAGTGTTGGCTTGCGCAAAAGATGCTTGTGGCATGAGAAGCGTGGGAAATGGGCAGATTAGAAAGGGTAGTGAGTGGTGGGATGAAGAAGTAAGATAATTAGTGAAATAGAAGAGAGAGGCGTTTGGACGATTATTGCAGGGAAATAATGCAAATGACTGGGAGATGTATAAAAGAAAGAGGTAGGAGGCCAAGAGAAAGGTGGAAGAGTTGAAAAAGAGGGCAAATGAGAGTTGGGGTGAGAGAGTATCGTTAAATCTTAGGGAGAATAAAAAGATGTTTTAGAAGAAGGTAAATAATGTGCGTAAGACAAGGGAACAAATGGGAACCCCAGTGAAGGGGGAAAATGGGAAAGTGATAACAAGTAGTGGTGATGTGAGGAGATGGAGTGAGTATTTTGAAGGTTTCTTGAATATGTTAGATGATAGAGTGGTAGATATAGGGTGTTTTGGTCGAGGTGATGTACAATGAGAGGGTTAGGGAGAATGATTTGGTAAAAAGAGAAGAGGTAGTAATAGCTTTGCAGAAGATGAAAGCCGGCAAGGCGGTGGGTTTCGGTGGTATTGCATTGGAATTTATTGAAATAGGGGTTGATTGGCGTAATGCTTCCATAGTGCCATTGTGGAAAAGAAAGGGGATAAAGGTGATTCCTCAAATTACAGAGGTATAAGTTTGTTCAATATTCCTGGGAAATTATATGGGAGGGTATTGATAGAACTGGTGAAGGCATGTACAAAGCATCAGATTGGGTAAGAGCAGTGTGGTTTCAGAAGTGGTAAAGGATGTGTGGATCAGGTGTTTGCCTTGAAAAATGTATGTGAGAAATACTTGAAAAAGCAAATAGATTTGTATGTAGCATTTCTGGATCTGGAGAAGGCATATGATAGAGTTGATAGAGATGCTCTGTGGAAGATATTAAGAATATATGGTGTGAGAGGCTAGTTGTTAGAAGCAGTGAAACGTTTTTATCGAGGTTGTAAGGCATATGTATGCGTAGGAAGAGAAAAAAGTGATTTGTTCTCAGTGAATGTCGGTTTGCGGCAGGGGTGCTGATGTCTCAATGGTTGTTAAATTTGTTTATGGAAGTGAATGCAAGAGTTTTGGAAAGCTGGGCAAGTATGCCGTCTGTTGTAGATGAAAGAGCTTGGTAAGTGAGTCAGTTGTTGTTCGCTGATGATACAGCGCTGGTGGCTGACTCGTGCGAGAAACTGCAGAAGCTGGTGACTGAGTTTGGTAAAGTGTGTGAAAGAAGAAAGCTGAGAGTAAATGTGAATAAGAGCAAGTTTATTAGGTACAGTAGGGTTGAGTGACAAGTCAATTGGGGGGTAAGTTTGAATGGAGAAAAACTGGAGGAAGTGAAGTGTTTTAGATACCTTGGAGGGGATTTGGCAGCGGATGCAACCATGGAAGCAGAAGTGAATCATAGGGTGGGGAAGGGGGCGAAAGTTCTGGTAGCGTTGAAGAATGTGTGGGAGTCGAAAACATTATCTCGGAAAGCAAAAATGGGTATGTTTGAAGGAATAGTGGATCCAACAATGTTATATGGTTGCGAGGCGTGGGCTATAGATAGATTTGTGCGGAGGAGGGTGGATGTGCTGGAAATGTGATGTTTTAGGACAATATGCGGTGTGAGGTGGTTTGATCGAGTAAGTAATAATACGGTAAGAGAGATGTGTGGTAATAAAACGAGTGTGGTTGAGAGAGCAGAAGAGGGTGTTTTGAAATGGTTTGGTCACATGGAGAGAATGAGTGAGAAAAGATTGACCAAGAGGATATATATGTCAGAGGTGGAGTGAACGAGGAGAAGTGGGAGACCAAGTTGAAGGTGGAAAGATGGAGTGAAAAAAATTTTGCGTGATCGGAGCCTGAACATGCATGAGGGTGAAAGGCGTGCAAGGAATATAGAAAATTGGAACGATGTGATATACCAGGGTCGACGTGCTGTCAATGGATTGAACCAGGTCATGTGAAGGGTCTGGGGTAAACCATGGAATCTTCTGTTGGGCCTAGATGTAGAAAGGAAGCTGTGGTTACAGTGCATTATACATGACAATAGAGACTGAGTGTGAACGAATAAGGCCTTTGTTGTGTTTTACTAGCGCTATCTCGCCCGCATGCTGCGGGAGGGGGTTGTTATTCAATATGTGGCGGGTTGTCGATGGGAATGAATAAAGGCAGACAGTATGAATTATGTACATGTGTATGTATGTATATGTCTGTGTATGTACATATATGGTTGAGATGTATAGGTAGGTATAGGTATGTATGTATATACATGTAGGTATGTATGTATATACATATAGGTATGTATGTGTGTACATATAATGATTTGGTCAATCCTAGGATGGGCTTTAAAATTGCTGGGGACAAATTAGATTTCTTAGTTTTAGCAATTACAGGTTCATTAATGTTGCATGTGGCATAATCAGCAAAGCGGTAAAGCATAATGGGATTTTCACGATCTATGGGGTGGTCATTTTCGTGAAAATGTTTAGCGATAGCGTTTTTGTGGTCATCCCTGCGTACTGCATGACGTGCCAATAGCCTCTCTCCGTTACAATTTTTCCGGTCTGGCCAATGTATATATCTTTACATGCCTTGCATTTGACGGCGTAAATACTCCCATTTGTTGCATGATTTGGCTTACTGTTTATCAAGGCCTTACTGATGGTGTTATTGTACTGGAGAGCAACATTACAAGAACTGTTTTTTAGAACATGTCTTAGATTAGCTAAATTGGGAGAACAGGGCAACACTAAATTTCTAGACATCCTTATTTGTCGTTCTTTTTCATAAGAAGCATAAGATATCTTCCTAAGCTTTGCTCACAAGCACTATTTTCTAAAACATGTCTTAGATTAGCTAGGTTGGGAGATTAGGGCAACACTAAACATTCAGACATCCATATTTGTCATATTTTTGCTACAAGAAGCATAAAATGTCTTCCTTGCTTTCCAGTAAGCTTTTTTCACAAACCAATTGGGATAATATAAACCATGATATAAACCAATTATAATATAATATAAATGATATAATATAGATGATATAATATAGATAATGTAATATAGATAATATAAGATAATATAGAGAATACAAACCAATTGGGATGATATAATATAAAGGTACGTATCATATGAATACATTAGTCTACTCGGCCAATAGGATCACATATCCTTAGTGTTCTTAAAAGCATAGAAATAACTACAAACATTTTTAGAAGAATCATATACTGAGAAATAATGATATACTATAGCTCTCAGATTTGGTTGGCTTCCTGTAGATTTTAAAGGGCAAATGACCAGATTATCTATTTATCAACACATCAAGAAAGGGCAGTTAGCCTTCTTTTTCCCATTCCATCTTGAATTTAATAGTTGGGTAGATGTTATCTAATTCATTAAATAAAGCATCACAATTTTGGGAAGATGGCCACAAAGACCACACATCATCCACGTATCTAAACCAGACTTTCGGATGATTATTGATTGAAGTTAAAATTTCAGTCTCAAATTATTCATAGATTTTGTTAGTGTGAGTATATCATTGTAGATCTGCTTCATCACTGAAGTTTGTGCTATCAGGATAAGCGAAGAAAAAGTGCAGCAGATTTCTGTCGATCATTATACTCATTGTCACTAATCACATCAGTCTTTTTCCTGTGTTATGTAGTGAAGGATACTGGACAGATGCAGTTCTGCCACATTGTTAAGGTACTCATGTTCCAGGAGGTTACTTAACGTAATACTATGGTCTTACGGTAAGTTAGGTGGTGCTTTAGATGTCTTAACCTCATACTGTATCTTAGGGAAAAACATGTGATGTTTATGATACTTAACGCTATACTATATGCTTAAGTGAAGGTAGGTGGTGTTTAGGAAGATCGTTAATGATCGCGATGGATTCTGTGGACATTCCGGCATTCTATAACATCAGGATCATATTGCCGATATGTCAAGCCTATTTCAAATTTGCCTTAACTCATTTTGATAAATCAATACAATAACTCGTGTATTCCACGGTACTGAAGTTATGATTTTATATAACATACTGCGTGTAAAACATATCAAAAGTAGATACATTTTCATTAAACAATAAGATTGTGTATTTGCACTGATCTGATATGATCCGTTTACACAATAGTCTGTAATGTTCACAGTAACAATTAGAAATACGCATTGGCACAGAGATATATGTTCCAGTATCACATTCCAGCAACATTAATAATATCAGGTACATTTATTGTTGAATTATGCTTCTATTTGTTCATTTCTGGCATAGCATGCCAAGGTGATAATCAACACAGCATCATGTTGCTCCATGAGTTTGTGTAGTGGTTACGTGAATGATTTGGTCTCATTGCATCGCTAAGAGATGAACAATCACCCTAGACCATTTGACCTCCATGACGACTCCAACTGTTATCAATGATTCGGCACGAACTATGTGCTCTTATCTCTGTCATCATGTCAAGCTGTGGATATTGGATAATGGATGTTAACTAGATGTTATTGGCACCAGAGCAAGAATGCAATGAACCATTAAGGTTTATCATAAGATGTGCTTGTGGCATATCGGTTGTAACCAATGGCTGAAGAACATGTACTGAAGTGAAGTGGATAAACACTAAAAAAGTTGGATTGAGGAATTTAATCCTCACACTTCATATTGGTGTAGGGAAGGAAATGAAAGCCAAGAAGAAAAGTTATACCTAAAATATCGAACTTCTTAGCGTAGCATAAACTGTACTTCCCTTTACCCTTTAACGAATTTGCTGAACAGCTTGGGTTTGCTGAGGCATTGTACCAGTTTAGCATCAGACCCATTTGTCTGATATGCCCAGTCAAAACGTTACATTTGACCCACTGTGATGCCTCCTGTGGTTGTCTATTGACACTTTGGACACGCCAGAAGAGGTGTGGAACAATTCTCTATCACATATCATGACACTGTGGTTACTGTCTCTCTTTTTAAATGCATTGTATTATGTTGATGTAATAATGAAAGAATTTTCAATGATCCTATTTTGTAAAGGTGAATTCAATATTCTACCATTTGGTTTTATATGTCCCAATTCATGTTCAAGATAGTAGAAGTAACATTTCCAACATTGCTTTTCTTTTGAAACTTTTTCATGTTTTGCTTCCCTAGATCTTGTCAGTGTGGGAGATTGCCTTTGCCATGGCTAGCCAGCCCATATTGTACGGCTCATATCAGTTTGGTGAATCTCATTATACTATGTTTAGGTAATGGTTGTATGAAGAATGACCGCGCATAACCAGGCCATGTTATCTGTGTCATGCAAGCGTAAGAGTAGTTCTTATGATCTAACTTTTCTTTTAATTTCTATTCATGTCAGGGAAGTAAATGGTTCTTATCATGTACCAAACACATGGTTGGTGTGGATATGAGGAATTCGAGAGTGGGTCATCTCCTTCATCCGCTGAGCTTTGGACCTCTGCACCGTCTCCTACATTACCCAACAACTTCAACCATTCTAAAATAAAATCTTTCAGGTGCTCGTAAACCCTCTGGCAATTTTTTCATTTCTTTCTCTTTTTATCTTATTCTTTTTATTCAAACCCTAGCCTCGATGAAGGTTTGCGTTAGTGACTGGACTCTTTGTCGTAAAAGAAAAAAAAAGAAAAGCAAGCAGCCTAGAGTGCCATGGAACGCCATTTTAAAATATTCTTTTTATATTTCTTTGGCCGGTATTATTATATGCTTTTCTCTAGTTAGTATATATGACTGCTGCTGTGTAAGTGGCAGCTACGTAACGTTGTCTTTTGTTAGGAATGTTTCTTGATATCGGACTAGTATGGAAAGTGATTAATCGATTATTTTCTCAACAAACTCACACTAGTCGAAATCTAACTATTCTTCAGAATGTTTCACATACAAGATTTATGTTGCCATTTTGTGCGGGCAAAGCAGGTACCGCTATAATGATAGTAAGAGAAAA
This sequence comes from Panulirus ornatus, assembly GCF_036320965.1. NCBI lineage: Eukaryota > Metazoa > Arthropoda > Malacostraca > Decapoda > Palinuridae > Panulirus > Panulirus ornatus. The sequence continues at coordinate 18,239,895 of NC_092241.1, forward strand.
AGAATTGCCATGTGGTCGGCTATCATCACAGCCTCTGAGGCAGTACCAGATCTAAACGTTGTATTACAGTTGGCTGTTGGACTTCCCTCGATCAGGAAGTCTTCGGGGGGAGCTCTACAAGAAAGGCATATGTAACAAAATGGCGGCTCATTATTGTACACAGACTTGGGTTCACTTTTCGGATCCATTAGACGTTCCAGTGGAAAATTCAAAGTTTGTTCGATCTCTGGTTCCTGTACAGTGACATCATAGACCAAATTAACCAGTGAGGCACACTTTTATGATCTTCACTCTTCACTAAGAAGGATGATTAAGCACTTTGATCTAATTACTATTTTGAAATGAAAAAAGAAGCTTCACTTTTATTTACAGTGTACCCATGACGGATTTCAAATTAGGATGGTGTTTAACATAAGCATATCGTATCCCAAGACTTACTTTGCTCTTCGACAGGAAGTTTTCCGTCTCTAGTTTTTTGCTTCCCTTATTCTTTGGATGGCAAAGACGATTGACAGTGTCTTCTGCAGCCTGTAACATTTAATAAGTGGGTTAGTATATTATCATGTTATATTTACACGTATTCTAAGCTCGCTTATCATCTTCCCTCTTGTGTGGTGGAGTTAAGTTGCTCTGGATCGTGTTATTACCTGCCACTCGCATTCCGACCTACTTGATGCAGTTCCAGTCCTGGTTGCTGCTGTTCATACCTGATTGCTTTACTATGGCCAAGATTATGACTGTTTTCACTTGGTGAAACATAGAATCTCAATAGAATTAGATTATGTATGGTTATCTCTCACCGATCTCATATTAGAGTTAGTGCTTAAGTAAAGCCTTTTCATGATGGAGGAAAATATTTCTAAGGTTTAAAGGATCGGGAGCAAATGGCTGCGAGATCAAGCCATGTTGTTGGCTTTAGTGTAGGATGAAAGCCTTTTCTGTGTGTACACTATTTTCTGACCACACTTAGAATTTCTGGGTCACTTCTCTTGTTTGGTGTGTCTTTAACTATTACCTCACAGTCAGCGAACAGGAAAGCTTTCTTATATGACGTAAAGTACCTGTTCCTTACCTTGGATCAGCCTTTAACGGCCGATTAGGTAGGTCGCTGCCTCTCCATTTCACATATTATTTAGCCTTACTGGCGAACATCCACAATATATGAACCATTAATGATCACCTGTGCACTCCTCTTTCTTGACTGAGAAAAAAAAGATGAATTTGTTTTCTACGAGGGATACATGCTCGTTACAAAAGATCACGCGACCAATCTCATAATATTTTCTTCATCTATAAGGTCAGTGTCCCAGTTCATATTCAACAGTGATTCAGATCTGAAGCCTCTTTACCCTCAGTTTCATCCTTCCCACAGCCATCAAACTCGTTCTCAAATAACCTAACCGCAAACACAACCTGGATTCCCTCTGAAATCCTTGTATCGCTGACCAAACATACGGTAATCACATTAGACGTCAACATGAGCTACTATAAGTGTTAGCAATATCTTTTTTGCAGTAAGAAATATGGATAGTGTATGAGATATCCATTACAGAGAGATTCATGAGTGCAATACTTAGCCCCATTAGCAAAGATTTCCATCTTTCACTAGACTGATTTATCACCAGTTTTGCAAATTTAGTTCAACCGAAAGAGCTGTGCCTTTTGTGGACTAAAATCTGATACTCCTCTCTTCCTTCAGGTCATTGTTGTTAGGAGCTGTTTTGTGAAAGTAGGGGAGGCATATGACTTTAGTAATGTCAAGGACGAGTGAGTCATCCTTCCAGATGATACCCAAGTGATCAGATGTAAGTTTGTAGTGAAGATTCTCCCATGTACAAAAAATATTAGGGTTACCTCCATAGCCCTTTTCATGCTCGGGGTTGCTTAAAGATCCCTTGTCCATATTTCATTCTGGGTACTAAGGCTCTCCTCCAGAGGGATGGAGACTTTAATGGTATGAAATTTTAATTTCCTTTTAATTTTCTATTACTCAGAAGGAGCAGACCCCACGGAATTGCATGTTGAGTCCTGTTAATTTTGACCGGAAGAAAAGGTTCTAATACTTATACTCGCTTTTGTAGACTAACGACCCGGGAGGCTATACATACATCTCCCATGAAGGTAGGTAAAAATTGCCAAAGAACAGAAAAAGTAACTCTTACAGTGCAATAATTCCACTCCATCAGCCAACCCTGCGGATGAAGACTTGCTGGGGGGGGGGACATACTGTCACCTTTTATTCTTGGTTAGATTGCTCGTGTTTCTGAATGTGTGCTGACCAGAGAACATGTGGATGGACCTCGGAAGGTTCTATTCATTCTCCCATGTTTCATTTCAGCTTGAAATCACCACTAATCAGCTACTCCTGCATTTAAATACTGCCATAGCCTCGCACTGATGCATGTTTGTCTCTCTTCTAATTCATATTCGAAGTATTCCAACACTCCATTCTGTTTACTACTCCACACTTACTCTATAAACCTTACCATTTTCTCTTATCGTAAAGTGAGGAGGGTAATCTTCACTCTCCACACGAGTAAGGCCTAAGACCGCATGGTAAATCTTCTCTTGTTTTACAGGAGTTTACCTCGATACATACTCGGATCTCGACTCTGCCTCTTGAGACTTGCGCTGATTTAACCCGTTCCTAAAGGAAAAATTACCTGATCCTTTCTTACTTCTAACTATCGTCCCACATCTTTAGCATTTGGTATTTCAGAAGCTTTGGAAAATCTATTTAGAAGTGGGAGACGAAATTGGAGGTGGAAAGATGGAGTGAAAAAGATTTTGTGTGATCGGGGCATGAACATGCAGGAGGGTGAAAGTAGGGCTAGGAATAGAGTGAATTGGATCGATATGGTATACCGGGGTTGACGTGCTGTCAGTGGATTGAATCAGGGCATGTGAAGCGTCTGGGGTAAACCATGAAAAGCTGTGTAGGTATGTATATTTGCGTGTGTGGACGTATGTATATACTTGTATATGGGGTTGGGTTGCGCCATTTCTTTCGTCTGTTTCCTTGCGCTACCTGGCAAACGCGGGAGACAGCGACAAAAAAAAAAAAAAAAAAATATATATATATTCGCGCGAGTGTCAATTAACACGTAATCCAATAACGCTCTCTGGCGATCTCTCCTACTTACATACGTATACTTATGTATATTTTGCTTTTTAAACCAGGTATTCCCAATCACCAGTCCTTTTTCAGCACATAAATCTACAAGCTCTTCACCATTTCCATTTACAATACTGAACACCCCATGTATACCAATTATTCCCTCAACTGCCACGTTACTCACCTTTGCATTCAAATCACCCATCACTATAACCCGGTCTCGTGCATCAAAACCACTAACACACTCATTCAGCTGCTCCTAAAACACTTTCCTCTCATAGTCTTTCTTCTCATGCCCAGGTGCATATGCACCAATAATCACCCATTTCTCTCCATCAACTTTCAGTTTTACCCATATTAATCGAGAATTTACTTTCTTACATTCTATCACATACTCCCACAACTCCTGTTTCAGGAGTACTGCTACTCCTTCCCTTGCTCTTGTCCTCTCACTAACCCCTGACTTTACTCCCAAGACATTCCCAAACCACTCTTCCCCTTTACCCTTGAGTTTCGTTTCACTCAGAGCCAAAACATCCAGGTTCCTTTCCTCAAACATACTGCCTATCTCTCCTTTTTTAACATCTTGGTTACATCCACACACATTTAGACACCCTAATCTGAGCCTTCGAGGAGGATGAGCATTCCCCGCGTGACTCCTTCTTCTGTTTCCCATTTTAGAAAGTTTAAAAATACAAGGAGGTGAGGATTTCTGGCCCCCCGCTCCCGTCCCCTCTAGTCGCCTTCTACGACACGCGAGGAATGCGTGGGAAGTATTCTTTCACCCCTATCCCCAGGGATATATACATATATATATATATATATATATATATATATATATATATATATATATATATATATATATATATATATATATATATATATATATATATGTATATATATATATATATATATATATATATATATATATATATATATATATATATATATATATATATATATATATATATATATATATATATATATATATATATATATATATATATATTGGAAGGATCACAATTTTGGGCGTGATCAAGACATTCCTATGAGTCCACGGGGAAAGTGAAACACGGTAAGTTCCCAAGTGCACTTTCGTATAATAATCACATCATCATCAGGAGACACAAGAGAGAAATATAAGTCAGTTGATATACATCGAAGAGACGTGGCTAGGACGCCATTTAGTAAACATGTTTACCAAATATACATTTTTTTTTTTTTTTTTTTGCTTTGTCGCTGTCTCCCGCGTTTGCGAGGTAGCGCAAGGAAACAGACGAAAGAAATGGCCCAACCCACCCCTATACACATGTATATACATACGTCCACACACGCAAATATACATACCCACACAGCTTTCCATGGTTTACCCCAGACGCTTCACATGACTTGATTCAATCCACTGACAGCACGTCAACTCCGGTATACCACATCGCTCCAATTCACTCTATTCCTTGCCCTCCTTTCATCTCCTGCATGTTCAGGCCCCGATCACACAAAATCTTTTTCACTCGATCTTTCCACCTCCAATTTGGTCTCCCTCTTCTCCTCGTTCCCTCCACCTCCGACACATATATTCTCTTGGTCAATCTTTCCTCACTCATTCTCTCCATGTGCCCGAACCATTTCAAAACACCCTCTTCTGCTCTCTCAACCACGCTCTTTTTATTTCCACACATCTCTCTTACCCTTACGTTCCTTACTCGATCAAACCACCTCACACCACACATTGTCCTCAAACATCTCATTTCCAGCACATCCATCCTCCTGCGCACAACTCTATCCATAGCCCACGCCTCGCAACCATACGACATTGTTGGAACCACTATTCCTTCAAACATACCCATTTTTGCTTTCCGAGATAATGTTCTCGACTTCCACACATTCTTCAAGGCTCCCAGAATTTTCGCCCCCTCCCCCACCCTATGATCCACTTCCGCTTCCATGGTTCCATCTGCTGCCAGATCCACTCCCAGATATCTAAAACACGTCACTTCCTCCAGTTTTTCTCCATTTAAAATCACCTCCCAATTAACTTGACCCTCAACCCTACTGTACCTAATAACCTTGCTCTCATTCACATTTACTCTTAACTTTCTTCTTTCACACACTTTACCAAACTCAGTCACCAGCTTCTGCAGTTTCTCACATGAATCAGCTACCAGCGCTGTATCATCAGCGAACAACAACTGACTCACTTCCCAAACTCTCTCATCCCCAACAGACTTCATACTTGCCCCTCTTTCCAAAACTCTTGCATTCACCTCCCTAACAACCCCATCCATAAACAAATTAAACAACCATGGAGACATCACACACCCCTGCCGCAAACCTACATTCACTGAGAACCAATCACTTTCCTCTCTTCCTACACGTACACATGCCTTACATCCTCGATAAAAACTTTTCACATATATGAATATATATTTATATATATATATATATATATATATATATATATATATATGTATATATATATATATATATATATATATATATATATATATATATATATATATATATATATATATATATATATATATATATATATATATATATACACATATATATATACATATCCCTGGGGATAGAGGAGAAAGAATACTTCCCACGCATTCCTCACGTGTCGTAGAAGCCGACTAGAGGGGACGGGAGCGGGGGGCCAGAAACCCTCCCCTCCTTGTATTTTAACTTTCTAAAATGGGAAACAGAAGAAGGAGTCACGCGGGGAGTGCTCATCCTCCTCGAAGGCTCAGATTGGGGTGTCTAAATGTGTGTGGATGTAACCAAGATGTGAAAAAAGGAGAGATAGGTAGTATGTTTGAGGAAAGGAACCTGGATGTTTTGGCTCTGAGTGAAACGAAGCTCAAGGGTAAAGGGGAAGAGTGGCTTGGAAATGTCTTGGGAGTAAAGTCAGGGGTTAGTGAGAGGACAAGAGCAAGGGAAGGAGTAGCACTACTTCTGAATCAGGTGTTGTGGGAGTATGTGATAGAGTGTAAGAAAGGAAATTCTAGATTGATATGGGTAAAACTGAAAGTTGATGGAGAGAGATGGGTGATTATTGGTGCATATGCACCTGGGCTTGAGAAGAAAGATCATGAGAGGAAAGTGTTTTGGGAGCAGCTGAATGAGTGTGTTAGTGGTTTTGATGCACAAGACCGGGTTATAGTGATGGGTGATTTGAATGCAAAGGTGAGTAATGTGGCAGTTGAGGGAATAATTGGTATACATGGAGTGTTCAGTGTTGTAAATATATATATATATATATATATATATATATATATATATATATATATATATATATATATATATCTTTTTTCTTTCATACTATTAGCCATTTCTCGCATGAGCGAGGTAGCGTTAAGAACAGAGGACTGGACCTTTGAGGGAATATCCTCACCTGGCCACCTTCTCTGTTCCTTTTCTTGGAAACAAAAGAAAAAAAAATAAAGAACGAATACTCTTCACGTATTCCTCTGTATATATATATATATATATATATATATATATATATATATATATATATATATATATATATATATATATATATATATATATATATATATATATATATATATATATATATATATATATATATATATATATATATATATATATATATATATATATATATATGTTGTATATATACAATGTTGTATGGTTGCGAGGCGTGGGCTATGGATAGACTTGTGCGCAGGAGGATGGATGTGCTGGAAATGAGATGTTTGAGGACAATGTGTGGTGTGAGGTGGTTTGATCGAGTGAGTAACGTAAGGGTAAGAGAGATGTGTGGAAATAAAAAGATCGTGGTTGAGAGAGCAGAAGAGGGTGTTTTGAAGTGGTTTGGGCACATGGAGAGAATGAGTGAGGAAAGATTGTCCAAGAGGATATATGTGTCGGAGGTGGAGGGAACGAGGAGAAGAGGGAGACCAAATTGGAGGTGGAAAGATGGAGTGAAAAAGATTTTGTGTGATCGGGGCCTGAACATGCAGGAGGGTGAAAGGAGGGCAAGGAATAGATTGAATTGGAGCGATGTGGTATACCGGGGTTGACGTGCTGTCAGTGGATTGAATCAGGGCATGTGAAGCGTCTGGGGTAAACCATGAAAAGCTGTGTAGGTATGTATATTTGCGTGTGTGGACGTATGTATATACTTGTATATGGGGTTGGGTTGCGCCATTTCTTTCGTCTGTTTCCTTGCGCTACCTGGCAAACGCGGGAGACAGCGACAAAAAAAAAAAAATATATATATATATATATATATATATATATATATATATATATATATATATATATATATTTTTTTTTTTTTTGTCGCTGTCTCCCGCGTTTGCCAGGTAGCGCAAGGAAACAGACGAAAGAAATGGCGCAACCCACCCCCATATACAAGTATATACATACGTCCACACACGCAAATATACATACCTACACAGCTTTTCATGGTTTACCCCAGACGCTTCACATGCCCTGATTCAATCCACTGACAGCACGTCAACCCCGGTATACCACATCGCTCCAATTCACTCTATTCCTTGCCCTCCTTTCACCCTCCTGCATGTTCATGCCCCGATCACACAAAATCTTTTTCACTCCATCTTTCCACCTCCAATTTCGTCTCCCACTTCTCCTCGTTCCCTCCACCTCCGACACATATATCCTCTTGGTCAATCTTTCCTCACACATTCTCTCCATGTGCCCAAACATTTTCAAAACACCCTCTTCTGCTCTCTCAACCACGCTCTTTTTATTTCCACACATCTCTCTTACCCTTACGTTACTTACTCGATCAAACCACCTCACACCACACATTGTCCTCAAACATCTCATTTCCAGCACATCCATCCTCCTGCGCACAACTCTATCCATAGCCCACGCCTCGCAACCATACAACATTGTTGGAACCACTATTCCTTCAAACATACCCATTTTTGCTTTCCGAGATAATGTTCTCGACTTCCACACATTCTTCAAGGCTCCCAGGATTTTCACCCCCTCCCCCACCCTATGATCCACTTCCGCTTCCATGGTTCCATCCGCTGCCAGATCCACTCCCAGATATCTAAAACACTTTACTTCCTCCAGTTTTACTCCATTCAAACTTACCTCCCAATTGACTTGACCCTCAACCCTATTGTACCTAATAACCTTGCTCTCATTCACATTAACTCTTAACTTTCTTCTTTCACACACTTTACCAAACTCAGTCACCAGGTTCTGCACTTTCTCACATGAATCAGCCACCAGCGCTGTATCATCAGCGAACAACAACTGACTCACTTCCCAAGCTCTCTCATCCCCAACAGACTTCATACTTGCCCCTCTTTCCAAAACTCTTGCATTTACCTCCCTAACAAACCCATCCATAAATAAATTAAACAACCATGGAGATATCACACACCCCTGCCGCAAACCTACATTCACTGAGAACCAATCACTTTCCTCTCTTCCTACACGTACACATGCCTTACATCCTCGATAAAAACTTTTCACTGCTTCTAACAACTTGCCTCCCACACCATATATTCTTAATACCTCCCAAAGAGCATCTCTATCAACTCCATCATATGCCTTCTCCAGATCCATAAATGCCACATACAAATCCATTTGCTTTTCTAAGTATTTCTCACATACATTCTTCAAAGCAAACACCTGATCCACACATCCTCTACCACTTCTGAAACCACACTGCTCTTCCCCAATCTGATGCTCTGTACATGCCTTCACCCTCTCAATCAATACGCTCCCATAAAATTTACCAGGAATACTCAACAAACTTATACCTCTGTAATTTGAGCACTCATTCTTATCCCCTTTGCCTTTGTACAATGGCACTATGCACGCATTCCGCCAATCCTCAGGCACCTCACCATGAATCATACATACATCAAATAACCTTACCAACCAGTCAATAATACAGTCACCCCCTTTTTTAATAAATTCCACTGCAATACCATCCAAACCTGCTGCCTTGCCGGCTTTCATCTTCCGCAAAGCTTTTACTACCTCTTCTCTGTTTACCAAATCATTTTCCCTAAACCTCTCACTTTCCACACCACCTCGACCAAAACACCCTATATCTGCCACTCTATCACCAAACACATTCAACAAACCTTCAAAATACTCACTCCATCTCCTTCTCACATCACTACTACTTGTTATCACCTCCCAATTTGCGCCCTTCACTGAAGTTCCCATTTGCTCCCTTGTCTTACGCACTTTATTTACATCCTTCCAGAACATCTTTTTATTCTCCCTAAAATTTAATGATACTCTCTCACCCAAACTCTCATTTGCCCTCTTTTTCACCTCTTGCACCTTTCTCTTGACCTCCTGTCTCTTTCTTTTATACATCTCCCACTCAATTGCATTTTTTCCCTGCAAAAATCGTCCAAATGCCTATATCTTCTCTTTCAATAATAATCTTACTTCATCCAACCACTCACTACCCTTTCTAATCAACCCACCTCCCACTCTTTTCCTGCCACAAGCATCTTTTGCGCAAGCCATCACTGATTCCCCAAATACATCCCATTCCTCCCCCACTCCCCTTACTTCCATTGTTCTCACCTTTTTCCATTCTGTACTCAGTCTCTCCTGGTACTTCCTCACACAAGTCTTCTTCTCAAGCTCACTTACTCTCACCACCCTCTTCACCCCAACATTCACTCTTCTTTTCTGAAAACCCATTTAAATCTTCACCTTAGCCTCCACAAGATAATGATCAGACATCCCTCCAGTTGCACCCATCAGCACATTAACATCCAAAAGTCTCTCTTTCGCGCGCCTGCCAATTAACACGTAATCCAATAACGCTCTCTGGCGATCTCTCCTACTTACATACGTACACTTATGTATATTTTGCTTTTTAAACCAGGTATTCCCAATCACCAGTCCTTTTTCAGCACATAAATCTACAAGCTCTTCACCATTTCCATTTACAATACTGAACACCCCATGTATACCAATTATTCCCTCAACTGCCACGTTACTCACCTTTGCATTCAAATCACCCATCACTATAACCCGGTCTCGTGCATCAAAACCACTAACACACTCATTCAGCTGCTCCTAAAACACTTTCCTCTCATAGTCTTTCTTCTCATGCCCAGGTGCATATGCACCAATAATCACCCATTTCTCTCCATCAACTTTCAGTTTTACCCATATTAATCGAGAATTTACTTTCTTACATTCTATCACATACTCCCACAACTCCTGTTTCAGGAGTACTGCTACTCCTTCCCTTGCTCTTGTCCTCTCACTAACCCCTGACTTTACTCCCAAGACATTCCCAAACCACTCTTCCCCTTTACCCTTGAGTTTCGTTTCACTCAGAGCCAAAACATCCAGGTTCCTTTCCTCAAACATACTACCTATCTCTCCTTTTTTAACATCTTGGTTACATCCACACACATTTAGACACCCTAATCTGAGCCTTCGAGGAGGATGAGCACTCCCCGCGTGACTCCTTCTTCTGTTTCCCATTTTAGAAAGTTTAAAAATACAAGGAGGTGAGGATTTCTGGCCCCCCGCTCCCGTCCCCTCTTGTCGCCTTCTACGACACGCGAGGAATGCGTGGGAAGTATTCTTTCACCCCTATCCCCAGGGATATATATATATATACATATATATATATATATATATATATATATATATATATATATATATATATATATATATATATATATATATATATATATATGTATATATATATATATATATATATATATATATATATATATATATATATATATATATATATATATATATATATATTGGAAGGATCACAATTTTGGGCGTGATCAAGACATTCCTATGAGTCCACGGGGAAAGTGAAACACGGTAAGTTCCCAGGTGCACTTTCGTATAATAATCACATCATCAGGGGAGACACAAGAGAGAAATATAAGTCAGTTGATATACATCGAAGAGACGTGGCTAGGACGCCATTTAGTAAACATGTTTACCAAATATACATTTCTTTTTTTTTTTTTTTGCTTTGTCGCTGTCTCCCGCGTTTGCGAGGTAGCGCAAGGAAACAGACGAAAGAAATGGCCCAACCCACCCCTATACACATGTATATACATACGTCCACACACGCAAATATACATACCCACACAGCTTTCCATGGTTTACCCCAGACGCTTCACATGCCTTGATTCAATCCACTGACAGCACGTCAACTCCGGTATACCACATCGCTCCAGTTCACTCTATTCCTTGCCCTCCTTTCATCTCCTGCATGTTCAGGCCCCGATCACACAAAATCTTTTTCACTCGATCTTTCCACCTCCAATTTGGTCTCCCTCTTCTCCTCGTTCCCTCCACCTCCGACACATATATTCTCTTGGTCAATCTTTCCTCACTCATTCTCTCCATGTGCCCGAACCATTTCAAAACACCCTCTTCTGCTCTCTCAACCACGCTCTTTTTATTTCCACACATCTCTCTTACCCTTACGTTCCTTACTCGATCAAACCACCTCACACCACACATTGTCCTCAAACATCTCATTTCCAGCACATCCATCCTCCTGCGCACAACTCTATCCATAGCCCACGCCTCGCAACCATACGACATTGTTGGAACCACTATTCCTTCAAACATACCCATTTTTGCTTTCCGAGATAATGTTCTCGACTTCCACACATTCTTCAAGGCTCCCAGAATTTTCGCCCCCTCCCCCACCCTATGATCCACTTCCGCTTCCATGGTTCCATCTGCTGCCAGATCCACTCCCAGCTATCTAAAACACATCACTTCCTCCAGTTTTTCTCCCTTTAAACTCACCTCCCAATTAACTTGACCCTCAACCCTACTGTACCTAATAACCTTGCTCTTATTCACATTTACTCTTAACTTTCTTCTTTCACACACTTTACCAAACTCAGTCACCAGCTTCTGCAGTTTCTCACATGAATCAGCCACCAGCGCTGTATCATCAGCGAACAACAACTGACTCACTTCCCAAGCTCTCTCATCCCCAACAGACTTCATACTTGCCCCTCTTTCCAAAACTCTTGCATTCACCTACCTAACAACCCCATCCATAAACAAATTAAACAACCATGGAGACATCACACACCCCTGCCGCAAACCTACATTCACTGAGAACCAATCACTTTCCTCTCTTCCTACACGTACACATGCCTTACATCCTCGATAAAAACTTTTCACATATATGAATATATATATATATATATATATATATATATATATATATATATATATATATATATATATATATATATATATATATATATATATATATATATATATATACATATATATATACATATCCCTGGGGATAGAGGAGAAAGAATACTTCCCACGCATTCCTCAAGTGTCGTAGAAGCCGACTAGAGGGGACGGGAGCGGGGGGCCAGAAACCCTCCCCTCCTTGTATTTTAACTTTCTAAAATGGGAAACAGAAGAAGGAGTCACGCGGGGAGTGCTCATCCTCCTCGAAGGCTCAGATTGGGGTGTCTAAATGTGTGTGGATGTAACCAAGATGTGAAAAAAGGAGAGATAGGTAGTATGTTTGAGGAAAGGAACCTGGATGTTTTGGCTCTGAGTGAAACGAAGCTCAAGGGTAAAGGGGAAGAGTGGCTTGGAAATGTCTTGGGAGTAAAGTCAGGGGTTAGTGAGAGGACAAGAGCAAGGGAAGGAGTAGCACTACTTCTGAATCAGGTGTTGTGGGAGTATGTGATAGAGTGTAAGAAAGGAAATTCTAGATTGATATGGGTAAAACTGAAAGTTGATGGAGAGAGATGGGTGATTATTGGTGCATATGCACCTGGGCTTGAGAAGAAAGATCATGAGAGGAAAGTGTTTTGGGAGCAGCTGAATGTGTTAGTGGTTTTGATGCACAAGACCGGGTTATAGTGATGGGTGATTTGAATGCAAAGGTGAGTAATGTGGCAGTTGAGGGAATAATTGGTATACATGGAGTGTTCAGTGTTGTAAATATATATATATATATATATATATATATATATATATATATATATATATATATATATATATATATATATATATATATATATATATATATATCTTTTTTCTTTCATACTATTAGCCATTTCTCGCATGAGCGAGGTAGCGTTAAGAACAGAGGACTGGACCTTTGAGGGAATATCCTCACCTGGCCACCTTCTCTGTTCCTTTTTTTGGAAACAAAAGAAAAAAAAAATAAAGAACGAATACTCTTCACGTATTCCTCTGTATATATATATATATATATATATATATATATATATATATATATATATATATATATATATATATATATATATATATATATATATATATATATATATATATTATATATATATATATATATATATATATATATATATATATATATATATATATATATATATATATATATATGTTGTATATATACAATATATACAATGTTGTATAGTTGGGAGGCGTGGGCTATGGATAGAGTTGTGCTCAGGAGGATGGATGTGCTGGAAATGAGATGGTTGAGGACAATGTGTGGTGTGAGGTGGTTTGATCGAGTGAGTAACGTAAGGGTAAGAGAGATGTGTGGAAATAAAAAGAGCGTGGTTGAGAGAGCAGAAGAGGGTGTTTTGAAGTGGTTTGGGCACATGGAGAGAATGAGTGAGGAAAGATTGTCCAAGAGGATATATGTGTCGGAGGTGGAGGGAACGAGGAGAAGAGGGAGACCAAATTGGAGGTGGAAAGATGGAGTGAACAAGATTTTGTGTGATCGGGGCCTGAACATGCAGGAGGGTGAAAGGAGGGCAAGGAATAGAGTGAATTGGAGCGATGTGGTATACCGGGGTTGACGTGCTGTCAGTGGATTGAATCAAGGCATGTGAAGCGTCTGGGGTAAACCATGGAAAGCTGTGTAGGTATGTATATTTGCGTGTGTGGACGTATGTATATACATGTGTATGGGGGGGGTTGGGCCATTTCTTTCGTCTGCTTCCTTGCGCTACCTCGCAAACGCGGGAGACAGCGACAAAGTATAAAAAAAAAAAAAAAAAAAAAAAAAATATATATATATATATATATATATATATATTATATATATATATATATATATATATATATATATATATATATTACAGAGGTATAAATTTGTTGAGTATTCCTGGTAAATTATATGGGAGGGTATTGATTGAGAGGGTGAAGGCATGTACAGAGCATCAGATTGTGGAAGAGCAGTGTGGTTTCAGAAGTGGTAGAGGATGTGTGGATCAGGTGTTTGCTTTGAAGAATGTATGTGAGAAATACTTAGAAAAGTAAATGGATTTGTATGTAGCATTTATGGATCTGGAGAAGGGCATATGATAGAGTTGATAGAGATGCTCTGTGGAAGGTATTAAGAATATATGGTGTGGGAGGAAAGTTGTTAGAAGCAGTGAAAAGTTTTTATCGAGGATGTAAGGCATGTGTACGTGTAGGAAGAGAGGAAAGTGATTTGTTCTCAGTGAATGTAGGTTTGCGGCAGGGGTGTGTGATGTCTCCATGGTTGTTTAATTTGTTTATGGATGGGGTTGTTAGAGAGGTAAATGCAAGAGTTTTGGAAGAGGGGCAAGTATGAAGTCTGTTGGGGATGAGAGAGCTTGGGAAGTGAGTCAGTTGTTGTTCGCTGATGATACAGCGCTGGTGGCTGATTCATGTGAGAAACTGCAGAAGCTGGTGACTGAGTTTGGTAAAGTGTGTGGAAGAAGAAAGTTAAGAGTAAATGTGAATAAGAGCAAGGTTATTAGGTACAGTAGGGTTGAGGGTCAAGTCAATTGGGAGGTGAGTTTGAATGGAGAAAAACTGGAGGAAGTGAAGTGTTTTAGATATCTGGGAGTGGATCTCGCAGCGGATGGAACCATGGAAGCGGAAGTGGATCATAGGGTGGGGGAGGGGGCGAAAATTCTGGGGGCCTTGAAGAATGTGTGGAAGTCAAGAACATTATCTCGGAAAGCAAAAATGGGTATGTTTGAAGGAATAGTGATTCCAACAATGTTGTATGGTTGCGAGGCATGGGCTATGGATAGAGTTGTGCGCAGGAGGATGGATGTGCTGGAAATGAGATGTTTGAGGACAATGTGTGGTGTGAGGTGGTTTGATCGAGTGAGTAACGTAAGGGTAAGAGAGATGTGTGGAAATAAAAAGAGCGTGGTTGAGAGAGCAGAAGAGGGTGTTTTGAAGTGGTTTGGGCACATGGAGAGGATGAGTGAGGAAAGATTGACCAAGAGGATATATGTGTCGGAGGTGGAGGGAGGAAGGAGAAGAGGGAGACCAAATTGGAGGTGGAAAGATCGAGTGAAAAAGATTTTGTGTGATCGGGGCCTGAACATGCAGGAGGGTGAAAGGAGGGCAAGGAATAGAGTGAATTGGAGCGATGTGGTATACCGGGGTTGACGTGCTGTCAGTGGATTGAATCAAGGCATGTGAAGCGTCTGGGGTAAACCATGGAAAGCTGTGTAGGTATGTATATTTGCGTGTGTGGACGTATGTATATACATGTGTATGGGGGGGGTTGGGCCATTTCTTTCGTCTGTTTCCTTGCGCTACCTCGCAAACGCGGGAGACAGCGACAAAGTATAAAAAAAAAAAAAATATATATATATATATATATATATATATATATATATATATATATATATATATATATACATATATATATATATATATATATATATATATATATATATATATATATATATATATATATATATATATATATATATATGTATATATATATATACAGAGGTATAAGTTTCTTTAGTATTCCTGGGAAATTATATGGGAGGGTATTGATTGAGTGGGTGAAAGCATGTACAGAGCATCAGATTGGGAAGAGCAGTAAGGTTTCAGAAGCGGTAGAGGATGTGTGGATCAGGCGTTTCCTTTGAAGAATGTATGTAAGAAATACCTAGAAAAGCAAATGGATTTGTATGTAGCATTTATGGTTCTGGAGAAGGCACATGATAGAGTTGATAGAGATGCTCTGTGGAAGGTACTAAGAATATATGGTGTGGGAGGCAAGTTGCTAGAAACAGTGAAAAGTTTTTATTGAGGATATAAGGCATGTTTACGTGTAGGAAGAGAGGAAAGTGATTGGTTCTCAGTGAATGTTGGGTTCCGGCCGGGATGTGCGATGTCTCCATGGTTGTTTAATTTGTTTATGGATGGGGTTGTTAGCGAGGTGAATGCAAGAGTTTTGGAAAGACGGGCAAGTATGCAGTCTGTTGCGGATGAGAGAGTTCGGTAAGTGAGTCAGTTGTTGTTCGCTGATGATACAGCGCTGGTGGCTGATTCGTGTGAGAAACTGCAGAAGCTGGTGAATGATTTTGGTAAAGTGTGTGAAAGAAGGCTGAGAGTAAATGTGAATAAGAGCAAAGTTATTAGGTACAGTAGGGTTGAGGGACAGGTCAATTGGGAGGTATGTTTAAATGAAGAAAAACTGGAGGAAGTGAATTGTTTTAGAGATCTCGAGGCAGAGAATGGAACCATGGAAGCGGAAGTGAATCATAGGGTGGGGGAAGGGGCGAAAATTCTGGGAGCGTTGAAGAATATGTGGAAGTCGTGAACATTATCTCGGAAAGCAAAAATGGGTATGTTTGAAGGAATAGTGGTTCCAACAATGTTATATGGTTGCAGGGCGTGGGCTATAGATAGAGTTGTGCAGAGGAGGGTGGATATGATGGAAATGAGATGTTTGAGGACAATATGTGGTGTGTGGTCGAATAAGTAATAATAGGGCAAGAGAGATGTGTGGTAATAAAAAGAGTGTGGTTGAGAGAGCAGAAGATGGTATTTTGAAATGGTTTGGTCACATGGAGGGAATGAGTGAGGAAAGATTGACCAAGAGGATATATGTCAGAGGTGGAGGGAACGAGAAGTGGGAGACCAAATTGGAGGTGGAAAGATGGAGTGAAAAAGATTTTGAATGATCGGGGCCTGAACATGCAGGAGGGTGAAAGGCGTGCAAGGAATAGAGTGAATTGGAACGATATGGTATACCGGGGTCGACGTTGTCAGTGGACTGAACCAGGGCAGGTGGAACGTCTGGGTTAAAGCATGGAAAATTCTGTGGGGCCTAAATGTGAATAGGGAGCTCTGGTTTCGATGCATTGCACATGACATCTAGGGACTAAGTGTGAACGTATTAGGCCTTTTTTCTCTGTTTTCCTGGCGCTACCTCGCTGAAGCAAGGTTTGGCGACGCTGTCTCCCGCGTTAGCGAGGTAGCGCAAGGAAACAGACGAAAGAATGGCCCAACCCACCCATATACACATATACAAACATACACATCCACACACGCAAATATACATACATATACATCTCAACGTATACATATATATACACACACAGACATATACATATATACACATGTACATAATTCATACTATCTACCTTTATTCATTCCAATTGCCACCCCGCCACACATGAAATAACAGCCCCCTTCCCCCGCATGTGCGCGAGGTAGCGCTAGGAAAAGACAACAAAGGCCCCATTCGTTCACACTCAGTCTCTAGCTGTCATGTAATAATGCACCGAAAACTCAGCTCCCTTTCCACATCCAGGCCCCACAGAACTTTCCATGGTTTACCCCAAACGCTTCACATGCCCTGGTTCAATCCATTGACAGTACGTCGACCTCGGCATACCACATCGTTGCAATTCACTCTATTCCTTGCACGCCTTTCACCCTCCTGCTTGTTCAGGCTCCGATCACTCAAAATTTTTTTTCCTCAAATTTTTCACCTTAAATTTGGTCAACCAATTAAGGTCGTTCCCTCCACTTCTGACAAAGACGAAAGAATGGCCAAACCCACCCAAATACACATATACATACATACACGTCCACACACGAAAATATACATACATATACATCTCAATGTATACATATATATACACACACAGACATATACATATATACACATGTACATAATTCATACTTGCTGCCTTTATTTATTCCCATCGCCACCCCGCCACACATGAAATAACAACCCCCTCCCCCCGCGTTAGGTAGCGTTAGAAAAAAGACAACAAAGGCCACATTCGTTCACACTCAGCCTCTAGTTGTAAATTTATAATGCACCGAACCCACAGCTCCCTTTCCACATCCAAGCCCAACAGAACTTTCCATAGTTTACCCTGGTTCAATACATTGACAGCACGTCGACCCCGGTATACCATATCGTTCTAATTCACTCTATTTCTTGCACGCCTTTTACCCTCCTGCATGTTCAGGCCCCGATCACTAAAAATCTTTTTCACTCCATCTTTCCACCTCCAATTTGTTGTCCCACTTCTCGTTCCCTCCACCTCTGACACATATATCCTCTTGGTCAATCTTTCCTCACTCATTTTCTCCATGTGACCAAACCATTTCAAAATACCCTCTTCTGCTCTCTCAACCACATTCTTTTTATTACCACACATCTCTCTTGCCCTATCATTACTTAATCGATCAAACCACCACACGCCACATATTGTCTTTAAACATCTCATTTCCATCATATCCACCCTCCTCTGCACAACTCTATCTATAGTCCACGCCTTGCAGCCATATAACATTGTTGGAACCACTATTCCTTCAAACATACCCATTTTTCCTTTCCGAGATAATGTTCACTACTTCCACATATTCCTCAACGCTCCCAGAACATTCGCCCCCTCCCCCACCCTATGATTCACTTCCGCTTCCATGGTTCCATTCTCTGCCAAATCCACTTCGAGAGGTCACTTACTGAAATTTTTTTGCAAACAGAGATGAAACATCAAGGCTAAAGCAATTGGATGTGGATGCATGGAGTGAAACCGATTTTGAGTGATCGTTGCCTGAACATACAGGAGGGTGAAAAGCGTGCAAAGAATAGAGTGAATTGGAAGGATGTTTTGTCCCGGGGTCGACGTTCTGTCAGTGGACTGAACCAGGGCAGGTGGAACGTCTGGGTTAAAGCATGGAAAATTCTGTGGGGCCTAAATGTGAATAGGGAGCTCTGGTTTCGATGCATTGCACATTACATCTAGAGACTAAGTGTGAACGTATTTGACCTTTTTTCTCTGTTTTCCTGGCGCTACCTCGCTGAAGCAAGGTTTGGCGACGCTGTTTCCTTTGAGGCGGGATTGCGATAGGAATGGATGAAAGGCAAGTATATGTATATATGTCTGTTTCTATGCACATGTGTATATATATGTGCATATGTTGATATGTACACGTATATGTATGAGTATGTGCTGTATGGGCGTTTATGTATATGAGCGGTTGGGCCATTCTTCGTCTGTTTCCTGGCGGTGTTAAATGATAGGAGGAACATAGGCACAAAAAGGCAGAATGATCACAGTAAGCATAGAAATGCTGCATTAATAAGCAGCATATCTCATCACGGATAAACCACGTAGACGAAAATGAATATGATAGCACTGCCAAAAACCTAGCTTCTCTCAACTATAATAACTAACTATGATTCGGTATAGAGGAAAACAGAACTGACTTATTAACAGAGGAGCCATGTTCGTTAAGATGTCCATTATGCTAACGATAGAGAAAAGTAAAATGACTCATGTGATACAAAGAAGAGTGCTAAACTCCGATGGATATCCAAGATAAAAATTTCAAAGGGATATGAGAGAGAGAGAGAGAGAGAGAGAGAGAGAGAGAGAGAGAGAGAGAGAGAGAGAGAGAGAGAGAGAGAGAGAGAGAGAGAGAGAGAGAGAGAGAGAGAGAGAGAGAGGCTTCCAAAAACTATGGCACTAGAACAGAAAAAGAAAACTTTAATCGCGGTAAAGCAGCAGACACTGTGGTACACTGTCACTGAGGCAGCAAAAACTGTGCAACGGCGAAGTGTCTGTCTCGTCTATATGCTAATCGGACACATCAAGAGATGAATTAAAGGCTTTACAGATATCATGATAAAACATACAAAAGCCTCCCTCACTGCCTTGAAGCTCGAGGATCTTAGAGACCAAAGATACAGCATATACATATATATTACTATTATTATAATTATCATCATACTTTGTCGCTGTCTCCCGCGTTAGCGAGGTAGCGCAAGGAAACAGGTGAAAGAATGGCCCAACCCACCCACATACACAAGTAAATACATACACGTCCTCACACGCACATATACATACCTATACATTTCGACGTATACACAGACCAACATAAAATCTATCACATTTTCCACAAGGCACTTTATAGATGCATCGAAGAGAATTTTCTGGTGAATTCCTGATTAAGATAATCTTTATAGTATTATTGTTGCTAAAGGCAACATTTACATTAAAGGATTTAAGCAACATGGGAAGCAAAGTGAAATTATTATTAAAAGGGAGAACTAAAAGATTCTTGGTGTCAATGGGAGGCTTCGGCTCAACTCTAATAAAATGATTTCTTTCCTAACTTAAGGGATTTATCAATGAGAGGGATTTATCAAGTACCCTAGATCCTTCATTGATCAATCCCTTAACTTAGCAAAGAAATCATTTGATAGAGTTGAGCCCAAACCTCCCATTGACACCAAGAATCTTTTAGTTCTCCCTTTTAATAATAATTTCACTTTGCTTCCCATGTTACTTATATCCTTTAATGTAAATGTTGCCTTTAGCAAAAATAATACTATAAAGAATATCTTAATGAGGAATTCACTAGAAAATTCTCTTCGATGCATCTATTAAGTGCCTTCTGGATTGTGTGATAAACTTTATGATAGTCAGACTGGTAAGCATCTTTTTGTTTGACTGAAGCACCATAAATGTAGTATAGGAACGGGACAAGAATCAAATGCCTTGTTTAATAACGTTAAAAACTATGATCATTGAACTGACTGGAGTAACGCCGTCTCAGGTATTAACTCTAACTCTATTACCAAGAGAAATATCATTGAATCTTCTATTATTAAATACACAAAGAATTATAATCTAAATATTAGTGATGGTCCATACAACTTAGATAACTTTATTGTTGATGAAATTTGTAAAATGATAAAATTATGAACGAACTTTGTATGTTTTGGACAATCACATGTTTACCAAATGTCGTCCTAGCTTCGTCTCTTCGATGTACATCAACTGACTGTTATATTTCTCTCTTGTGTCTCCCATGATTATGTGATTATTACACGAAAGTGCACTTGGGAACTTTTTGTGTTTCATTTTCCCCGTGGACTCATAGGGATATCTTGATCACGCGCAAAATTGTGATCCTTTCCAATATACATATATATATATATATATATATATATATATATATATATATATATATATATATATATATATATATATATATATATATATATATATATATATATATATATATATATATATATATATATATATATATATATATATATATATATATATATATATATATATATATATATATATCCCTGGGGATAGGGGAGAAAGAATATTTCCCACGCATTCCTCACGTGTCGTAGAAGGCAACTAAAGGGGACGGGAGTGGGGGGACAGTAACCCACCCCTCCTTGTATTTCAACTTTCTAAAAGGGGAAACAGAAGAAGGAGTCACGCGAGGAGTGCTCATCCTCCTCGAAGGCTCAGATTGGGGTGTCTAAATGTGTGTGGATGTAACCAAGATGAGAAAAAAGGAGAGATAGGGAGTATGTTTGAGGAAAGGAACCTGGATGTTTTGGCTTTGAGTTAAAAGAAGCTCAAGGGTAAAGGGGAAGAGTGGCTTGGGAATGTCTTGGGAGTAAAGTCAGGGGTTAGTGAGAGGACAAGAGCAAGGGAAGGAGTAGCACTACTCATGACACAGAAGATGTGGGAGTATATGTTAGAGTGTAAGAAAGTAAAATCAAGATTGATATGGGTAAAACTGAAAGTTGATGAAGAGAGATGGGTGATTATTGGTGCATATGCAACTGGGCATGAAAAGAAATATCATGAGAGGCAAGTGTTTTGGGAGCAGCTGAATGAGTGTGTTTGTGGTTTTGATGCACAAGACCGAGTTATAGTGAGGGGTAATTTGAATGCAAAGGTGAGTAATGTGGCAGTTGAGGGAATAATTGGTATACATGGAGTGTTCAGTGGTGTAAATGGAAATGCTGAAGAGCTTGTAGATTTATGTGCTGAAAAAGGACTGATGATTGGGAATACCTGGTTTAAAAAGCAAAATATACATAAGTATACGTATGTAAGTAGGAGAGATGGCCACAGAGCGTTATTGGATTACATGTTGATTGATAGGCGCAGAAAAGAGAAACTTTTGGATGTTAATGTGCTGAGAGGTGCAACTGGAGGGATGTCTGATCATTATCTTGTGGAGGCGAAGGTGATGATTTACAAGGGTTTCCAGAAAAGAAGAGAGAATGTTGGTGTAAAGAGAGTGGTGAGAGTAAGTGAGCTTGGGAAGGAGACTTGTGTGAGGAAGTACCAGGAGAGACTGAGTACAGAATGGAGAAAGGTGAGAACAAAGGAGGTAAAGGGAGTGGGGGAGGAATGGGAGGTATTTAGGGAAGCAGTGATGGCTTGCGCAAAGGATGCTTGTGGCATGAGAAGCGTGGGAGGTGGGTTGATTAAAAGGGTAGTGAGTGGTGGGTTGAAGAAGTAAGATTATTAGTGAAAGAGAAGATAGAGGCATTTGGACGATTTTTGCAGGAAAAAACGCAAATGAGTGGGAGATGTATAAAAGAAAGAGGCAAGAGGTCAAGAGAAAGGTACAAGAGGTGAAAAAGAGGGCAAATGAGAGTTGGGGTGAGAGAGTATCATTAAATATTAGGGAGAATAAAAAAATGTTTTGGAAGGAGGTAAATAAAGTACGTAACCCAAGGGAGAAAATGGGAACTTCATTGAAGGGGGCTAATGAGGAGGTGATAACAAGTCGTGGTGATGTGAGAAGGAGATGGAGTGAGTATTATGAAGGTTTTTGAATGTGTTTGAGGATAGAGTTGCAGATATAGGGTGTTTTGGTCGAGGTGGTGTGCAAAGTGAGAGGGTTAGGGAAAATGATTTCGTAAACAGAGAAGAGCTACTAAAAGCTTTGCGGAAGATGAAAGCCGGCAAAGCAGCAGGTTTGGATGGTATTGCAGTGGTATTTATTAAAAAAGGGGGTGACTGTATTGTTGACTGGTTGGTAAGGTTATTTAATGTATGTATGATTCATGATGAGGTGCCTGAGGATTAGCGGAATGCTTGAATAGTGCCATTTTGCAAAGGCAAAGGGGATAAGAGTAAGTGCTCAAATTACAGAGGTAAAAGTTTCATGAGTATTCCTGGTAAATTAAATGAGAGGGTATTGATTGAGAGGGTGAAGGCATGTATTGATCATCAGATTGGGGAAGAGCAGTGTGGTTTCAGAAGTGGTGGAGGATGTGTGGATCAGGTGTTTGCTTTGAAGAATGTATGTGAGAAATACTTAGAAAAGCAAATGGATTTGTATGTAGCATTTATGGATCTGGAGAAGGCATATGATAGAGTTGAAAGAGATGCTCTGTGGAAGGTATTAAAAATACATGGTGTGGGAGGCAAGTTGCTAGAAGCAGTGAAAAGTTATTATCGAGGATGTAAGGCATGTGTATATGTAGGAAGAGAGGAAAGTGATTGGTTCTCAGTGAATGTAGGTTTGCGGCAGGGATGTGTGATGTCTCCATGGTTGTTTAATTTGTTTATGGATGGTGTTGTTAGGGAAGTGAATGCAAGAGTTTTGGAAAGAGGGGCAAGTATGCAGTCTTTTTGGATGATAAATTTGGGAAGTGAGTCAGTTGTTGTTCGCTGATAATACAGCGCTGGTGGCTGATTCATGTGAGAAACTGCAGAAGCTGGTGACTGAGTTCGATAAAGTGTGTGCAAGAATAAAGTTAAGAGTAAATGTGAAAAAGAGCATGGTTATTAGGTAAAGAAGGGTTGAGAGTCAGGTCACTTGTGAGGTAAGTTTGAAGGGAGAAAAACTGGAGGAAGTAAAGTGTTTTAGATATCTGGGAGTGGATCTGGCAGCGGATGGAACCATGGAAGCGGAAGTGACTCATAGGGTGGGGGAGGTGCCGAAAATTATGGGAGCCTGAAGAATGATTGGAATTACAATCTTTCCTTACTCATTCTCTCTATGTGACCAAACCATTTCAAAACACCCTCTTCTGCTCTCTCAAAAACACTCTTTTTATTACCACACATCTCTCTTACCCAATTATTACTTACTCAATCAAACCACCTCGCACCACATATTGTCCTAAAACATTTCATTTCCACAACACCCACCCTCCTGCGCACAACTCTATCCATAGCCCACGCTTCGCAACCATACAACATTGTTGGAACCACTATTCCTTCAAACATACCCAATTTTGCTTTCCGAGATTATGTTCTTGACTTCTATACATCTTTCAAAGCTCGCAGAATTTTCGCCCCCTCCAACACCCTATGATTCACTTCCGCTTCCATGGTTCCATCCGCTGCCAAATCCACTCCCAAATATCTAAAACACTTCACTTCCTCCGCTTTCTCTTCATTCAAACTTACCTCCCAATTGCCTTGACCCTCAACCCTACTGTACCTAATAACCTTACTCTTTTTCACATTTACTCTCAACTTTCTTCTTTCACACACTTTACCAAACTCAGTCACTAGCTTCTGCAGTTTCTCACATGAAACAGACACCAGCGGTGTATCATCAGCTAACAACAACTGACTTACTTCCCAACATCTCTCATTTACAACAGACTGCATAATTGCCCCCTTTCCAAAACTCTTGCATTCACCTACCTAACTACCCAATCCATAAAGAAATTAAACAACCATGGAGACATTACATAACCCTTCCACAAAGCTACGTTCACT
Source organism: Panulirus ornatus (assembly GCF_036320965.1). Taxonomy (NCBI): domain Eukaryota; kingdom Metazoa; phylum Arthropoda; class Malacostraca; order Decapoda; family Palinuridae; genus Panulirus; species Panulirus ornatus. Next base: position 18,264,786 of record NC_092241.1, read on the forward strand.
GAAAACCAATCACTTTCCTCTCTTCCTCCACGACCACATGCTTTATATATATATATATATATATATATATATATATATATATACATATATATATATATATATATATATATATATATATATATATATATATATATATATATATATATATATATATATATATATATATATATATATATGTATATATATATATATATATATATATATATATATATATATATATATATATATATATATATATATATATATATATATGTATATATATATATATGTATGTACATATATATATATATATATATATATATATATATATATATATATATATATATATATATATATATATATATATATATATATATATATATATATATATATATATATATATATATATATATATATATATATATATGTACATATATATATATATATATATATATATATATTTTTTTTTTTTTTTTTTTTTTTTTTTATACTTTGTCGCTGTCTCCCGCGTTTGCGAGGTAGCGCAAGGAAACAGACGAAAGAAATGGCCCAACCCCCCCCCCCATACACATGTACATACACACGTCCACACACACAAATATACATACCTACACAGCTTTCCATGGTTTACCCCAGATGCTTCACATGCCTTGATTCAATCCACTGACAGCATGTCAACCCCGGTATACCACATCGCTCCAATTCACTCTATTCCTTGCCCTCCTTTCACCCTCCTGCATGTTCAGGCCCCGATCACACAAAATCTTTTCCACTCCATCTTTCCACCTCCAATTTGGTCTCCCTCTTCTCCTCGTTCCCTCCACCTCCGACACATATATCCTCTTGGTCAATCTTTCCTCACTCATTCTCTCCATGTGCCCAAACCATTTCAAAACACCCTCTTCTACTCTCTCAACCACGCTCTTTTTATTTCCACACATCTCTCTTACCCTTACGTTACTTACTCGATCAAACCACCTCACACCACACATTGTCCTCAAACATCTCATTTCCAGCACATATATATATATATTTTTTTTTTTATTATACTTTGTCGCTGTCTCCCGCGTTTGCGAGGTAGCGCAAGGAAACAGACGAAAGAAATGGCCCAACTCCCCCCATACACATGTATATACATACGTCCACACACGCAAATATACATACCTACACAGCTTTCCATGGTTTACCCCAGACGCTTCACATGCCTTGATTCAATCCACTGACAGCACGTCAACCCCGGTATACCACATCGCTCCAATTCGCTCTATTCCTTGCCCTCCTTTCACCCTCCTGCATGTTCAGGCCCCGATCACACAAAATCTTTTTCACTCCATCTTTCCACCTCCAATTTGGTCTCCCTCTTCTCCTTGTTCCCTCCACCTCCGACACATATATCCTCTTGGTCAATCTTTCCTCACTCATCCTCTCTATGTGCCCAAACCACTTCAAAACACCCTCTTCTGCTCTCTCAACCACGCTCTTTTTATTTCCACACATCTCTCTTACCCTTACGTTACTCACTCGAATAAACCACCTCACACCACACATTGTCCTCAAACATCTCATTTCCAGCACATCCATCCTCCTGCGCACAACTCTATCCATAGCCCACGCCTCGCAACCATACAACATTGTTGGAACCACTATTCCTTCAAACATACCCATTTTTGCTTTCCGAGATAATGTTCTCGACTTCCACACATTCTTCAAGGCCCCCAGAATTTTCGCCCCCTCCCCCACCCTATGATCCACTTCCGCTTCCATGGTTCCATCCGCTGCCAGATCCACTCCCAGATATCTAAAACATATATATATATATATATATATATATATATATATATATATATATATATATATATATATATATATATATATATATATATATATATAGGCAAAGGGAATAAGAGTGAGTGCTCAAATTACAGAGGTATAAGTTTGTTGAGTATTCCTGGTAAATTATATGGGAGGGTATTGATTGAGAGGGTGAAGGCATGTACAGAGCATCAGATTGGGGAAGAGCAGTGTGGTTTCAGAAGTGGTAGAGTATGTGTTGATCAGGTGTTTGCTTTGAAGAATGTATGTGAGAAATACTTAGAAAAGCAAATGGATTTGTATGTAGCATTTATGGATCTGGAGAAGGCATATGATAGAGTTGATAAAGATGCTCTGCGGAAGGTATTAAGAATATATGGTGTGGGAGGCAAGTTGTTAGAATCAGTGAAAAGTTTTTATCGAGGATGTAAGGCATGTGTACGTGTACGAAGAGAGGAAAGTGATTGGTTCTCAGTGAATGTAGGTTTGCGGCAGGGGTGTGTGATATCTCCATGGTTGTTTAATTTCTTTATGGATGGGGTTGTTGTGAAGGTGAATGCAAGAGTTTTGGAAAGAGGGGCAAGTATGAAGTCTGTTGGGGATGAGAGATCTTGGGAAGTGAGTCAGTTGTTGTTCGCTGATGATACAGCGCTGGTGGCTGAATCATGTGAGAAACTGCAGAACCTGGTGACTGAGTTTGGTAAAGTGTGTGAAAGAAGAAAGTTAAGAGTAAATGTGAATAAGAGCAAGGTTATTAGGTACAGTAGGGTTGAGGGTCAAGTCAATTGGGAGGTAGGTTTGAATGGAGAAAAACTGGAGGAAGTAAAGTGTTTTAGATATCTGGGAGTGGATCTGGCAGCGGATGGAACCATGGAAGCGGAAGTGGATCATAGGGTGGGGGAGGGGGCAAAAATCCTGGGAGCCTTGAAGAATGTGTGGAAGTCGAGAACATTATCTCGGAAAGCAAAAATGGGTATGTTTGAAGGAATAGTGGTTCCAACAATGTTGTATGGTTGCGAGGAGTGGGCTATGGATAGAGTTGTGTGCAGGAGGATGGATGTGCTGGAAATGAGATGTTTGAGGACAATGTGTGGTGTGAGGTGGTTTGATCGAGTAAGTAACGTAAGGGTAAGAGAGATATGTGGAAATAAAAAGAGCGTGGTTGAGAGAGCAGAGGAGGGTGTTTTGAAATGGTTTGGGCACATGGAGAGAATGAGTGAGAAAAGATTGACCAAGAGGATATATGTGTCGGAGGTGGAGGGAACGAGAAGTGGGAGACCAAATTGGAGGTGGAAAGATGGAGTGAAAAAGTTTTTGTGTGATCGGGGCCTGAACATGCAGGAGGGTGAAAGGAGGGCAAGGAATAGAGTGAATTGGATCGATGTGGTATACCACGGGTTGACGTGCTGTCAGTGGATTGAATCAGGGCATGTGAAGCGTCTGGGGTAAAGCATGGTAAGCTGTGTAGGTATGTATATTTGCTTGTGTGGACGCGTATGTATATACATGTGTATGGGGGTGGGTTGGGCCATTTCTTTCGTCTGTTTCCTTGCGCTACCTCGCAAACGCGAGAGACAGCGACAAAGCAAAAAAAAAAAAAAAAAAAGATAAATATATATATATATATGTATATATATATATATATATATATATATATATATATATATATATATATATATATATATATATATATATATATATATATATATATTCATTTGTTTATTTTCCTCTGTCGCTGTCTCCCGCGTTTGTGAGGTATCGCAAGGAGACACACGAAAGAATGGCCCAACCCACCCACATACACATGTATATACCTACACGTCCACACACGCAAATATACATGCCTATACATCTCAATGTATATATATATAAATATATATATATATATATATATATTTTTTCTTTTTCTTTGTCGCTATATATATATATATATATATATATTTATATATATATATATATATATATATATATATATATATATATATATATATATATATATATATATATATATATATATATATATATATATATATATATATATATATATACACATGTATATAATACATACTGTCTGCACTTATTCATTCCAATAGCCATCTCGCCACATATGAAATACCAACACCCTCACCCCTCATATGCGCGAGGTAGTGCTAGGAAAAGACAACAAAGGCCACATTCGTTCACACTCAGTCTCTAACTGTCATGTAATAATAAACCGAAACCACAGCTCCCCGTCCACATCCAGGCCCAATAGAACTTTTTATGGTTTACCCCAGACGCTTCATATGCCCCGGCTCAATCCATTGACAGCACGTCGACCCCGGTATACCACATCGTTCCAGTTCACTCTACTCCTTGCACGCCTTTCACCCTCCTGCATGTTTAGGACCCGATCACTCAATTTTTTTTTCACTCCATCTTTCCATCTTCAATAAGGTCTCCCACTTCTCCTCGTTTCCTCCACCTCTGGCACATATATCCTCTTGGTCAATCTTTCCTCACTCATTCTCTCCATCTGACCAAACCATCACCAAACATCCTCTTCTGCACTCTGAACCACACTCTTTTTATTACTACTCATATCTCTTACCCTGTTATTACTTACTCGATCAAACCATCTCACACCATATATTGTCCTCAAACATCACATTTCAAACACATCCACCATGCTACGCATAACTATCCATAGCCCACGCCTCGCAACCATATAACATTGCTGGAACCACTATTCCTTCAAACATACCCATTTTTGCTTTCCGAGATAATATTCTCGACTTCCACACATTCTTCAACGCTCCCAGAACTTTCACCCCCTCCCGCACCCTATGATTCACTTCCCCTTCCATGGTTCTATCCGCTGCCAAATCCACTCCAAGATATCTAGAACACTTCACTTCCTCCAGCTTTTCTCCATTCAAACCTACCTCCCAATTGACTTGTCCCTCAACCCTACTGTACGTAATAACCTTCCTTTTATTCTCTTTTGCTTTCAGCTTTCTTCTTTCACACACTTTACCAAACTCAATAACATACTTCTGCAGTTCTCACACGAATCAGCCACCAGCGCTGTATCATCGGCAAACCACAACTGACTCACTTCCCAAGCTCTCTCATCCACAACCGACTACATACTTGCCCCTCTTTGCAAAACTCTTGCATTTCGCTCCCTAACAACCCCATCCATAAACAAATTAAAAAACAATGAAGACATCACACACCCCTGCCGAAAACCTACATCCACTAAGAACCAATCACTTTGCTCTCTTCTTACATGTACACATACCTTACATCCTCGATAAAAAAATTTTACTGCTTCTTACAACTTGCCTCCCACACCATATATTCTTAATACCTTCCACAGAGCATCTCTATCAACTCTATCATATGTCTTCTCCAGATCCATAAATGCTATATACAAATCATTTGCTTTTCTAGGTATTTCTCACATACATTCTTCAAAACAAACACCGGATTCAAGCATCCACTACCACTTCTGAGACCACCCTGCGCTTCCCGAACCTGATGCTCTGTACATGCCTTCACGCTCTGAATCAATACCCTCTCATATAATTTCCCAGGAATACTCAAAAAACTTATACCTTTATAATTTGAGGAATCACTCTTATCCCCTTTGCCTTTGTAAAAAGGCACCATGGAAGCATTCCGCCAATCCTCAGTCACCTCATAATGAGTCATACATACATGAAATGACCTTACCAACCAGTCAACAAAACAGTCACCCCCTATTTTAATAAATTCCACTGCAATACCATCCAAACCCGCGGCCTTGCCAGTTTTCATCTTCCCCAAAGCTTTTATTACCTCCTCTCTGTTTACCAAATCATTTTCCCTAACCCTCTCACTTTGCACACCACCTCGACCAAAGCACCCTATATCTGCCACTCTATCATCAAACACATTCAACAAACCTTCAAAATACTCAATCCATCTCCTTCTCACATCACCACTACTTGTTATCACCTCTCCATTATCCCCCTTCAGTGAAGTTCCTATTTGTTCCCTTGTCTTACGCACTTTCTTTACCACCTTGGAAAACATCTTTTTATCCTCCCTAAGATTTAATGATACTCTTTCACCCCAACTCTCATTTACCCAATTTTTCACCTCTCTCTCTCTCTCTCTCTCTCTCTCTCTCTCTCTCTCTCTCTCTCTCTCTCTCTCTCTCTCTCTCTCTCTCTCTCTCTCTCTCTCTCTATATATATATCTATATATATATATATATATATATATATATATATATATATATATATATATATATATTTCGTACTATTCGCCATTTCCCGCGTTAGCGAGGTGGCGTTAACAACAGAGGACTGGGTTTTTGAGGGAATATCCTCACCTGTCCCCCTTCTCTGTTCCATCTTTTGGAAAATTGAAAAAAAATGAGAGGGGAGGATTTCCAGCCACCCGCTCCCTCCCCTTTTAGTCGCCTTCTACGACACGCAGGGAATACGTAGGAAGTATTCTTTCTCCCCCATCCCCAGGGATATATATATATATATATATATATATATATATATATATATATATATATATATATATATATATATATATATATATATATATATATATATATATATATATATATACATATATATGGGCTATGGAAAGAGTTGTGCGCAGGAGGGTGGATGTGCTGGAAATGAGATGTTTGAGGACAACATGCGGCGTGAGGTATATATATATATATATATATATATATATATATATATATATATATATATATATATATATATGTTTTTTTTATTATTATTTTGCTTTGTCGCTGTCTCCCGCGTTTGCGAGGTAGCGCAAGGAAACAGACGAAAGAAATGGCCCAACCCATCCACATACACATGTATATACATACACGTCCACACACGCAAATATACATACCTAAACATCTCAATGTACACATATATATACACACACAGACATATGCATATATACACATGTACATAATTCATACTGTCTGCCTTTATTCATTCCTATCGCCACCTCGCCAAACATGGAATAACATCCCCCTTCCCCCTCATGTGTGCAAGGTAGCGCTAGGAAAAGACAACAAAGGCCCCATTCGTTCGCACTCAGTTTCTAGTTGTCATGTAATAATGCCCGAAACCACAGCTCCCTTTCCACATCCAGGCCCCACACAACTTTCCATGGTTTACCCCAGACGCTTCACATGACCTGAATCAATCCATTTACAGCACGTCGACCCCGGTATACCACATCGATCCAATTCACTCTAATTCCTTGCCCGCCTTTCACCCTCCTGCATGTTCAGGCCCCGATCACTCAAAATCTTTTTCACTCCATCTTTCCACCTCCAATTTGGTTCCCACTTCTCCTCGTTCCCTTCACCTCCGACACATATATCCTCTTGGTCAATCTTTCCTCACTCATTCTCTCCATGTGACCAAACCATTTCAAAACACCCTCTTCTGCTCTCTCAACCATGCTCTTTTTATTTCCACGCATATCTCTTTCCCTTACATTACTTACTCGATCAAACCACCTCATACCACATATTGTCCTTAAACATCTCATTTCTAGCACATCCACCCTCCTGCGCACAACGCTATCCATAGCCCACGCCTTGCAACCATACAACATTGTTGGAACCACTATTCCTTCAAACATACTCATTTTTGATTTCCGAGATAATGTTCTCGACTTCCACACATTCTTCAAGGCTCCCAGGATTTTCGCCCCCTCCCCCACCCTATGATTCACTTCCGCTTCCATTCTTCCATCCACTGCCAGATCCACTCCCAAATATCTAAAACACTTTACTTCCTCCAGTTTTTCTCCATTCAAACTTACCTCCCAATTGACTTGACCCTCAACCCTACTGTACCTAGTAACCTTGCTCTTATTCACATTTACTCTTAACTTGTATATATATATATATATATATATATATATATATATATATATATATATATATATATATATATATATATATATATATATATATATATATATATATATATATATATATATATATATATATGCATACGTATATAAAAACCTGGATACACTCCCCTCCTTGTATTCTAACTTTCTAAAAGGGAAAAGCAAGAAGAAGCGTTGCGGGGAGTGTTCATTCTCCTCGAAGGCTCAGATTGCGGTGTCGTAATGTGTGTGGATGTAACCAAGACGAGAAAAAAAGAGAGATCGGTAGTATGTTTGAGGAAACGAACCTGGATGTTTTGGCTATGAGTGAAACGAAGCTCAAGGGTATAGGGGAAGAGTGGTTTGGGCGTGTCTTAGGAGTAAATTCAGGGGTTAGTGAGAGGACAAGAACAAGGGAAGGAGTAGGACTACTCCTGAAACAGGAGTGGTGGGAGTATTTGATAGAGTGTAAGAAAATAGATTTTAGATTGATATGGGTAAAACTGAAAGTGGATGGAGAAAGATGGGTTAATATTGGTGCATATGCATCTGGGCATCAGAAGAAAGATCATGAGAGGCAAGTGTTTTGGGAGCAGCTGAGTGAGTGTCTTAGTACTTTTGATGCACGAGACCCTGGTTATAGTGATGGACTGGTGACTGGGAATACCTGGTTTAAAAAGAGCGATATACATAAGTATACGTATGTAAGTAGGAGAGATGGCCAGAGAGCGTTATTGGATGACGTGTTAATTGATAGGCGCTCGAAAGAGAGACTTTTGATGTTAATGTGCTGAAATGTGCAACTGGAGGGATGCCTGATAATTATCTTGTGGAGGCGAAGGTGAAGATTTTAGGAGGTTTTCAGAAAAGAAGAGAGAATGTTGGTGTGAAGAGAGTCGTGAGAGTAAGTAGGCTTGGGAAGGAGACTTGTGTGAGGAAGTACCAGGAGAGAATATGTACAGAATGGAAAAAGGTGAGAACAAAGGATATAATGGGAGTGGGGGAGAAATGGTATGTATTTAGGGAAGCAGTGATGGTTTGCGCAAAAGATGATTGTGGCATGAGAAGCGTGGGAGGTGGGCAGATTAGAAAGGGTAGTGAGTGGTAGGATGAAGAAGTAAGATTGTTAGTGAAAAGAAGAGAGAGTTATTTGGGCGATTTTTCCAGGGAAATAATGCAAGTGACGGAGTTGTATAAAAAAAAAGAGGGAAGAGGTCAAGAGAAAAATGCAAGAGGTGAAAATGAGGGCAAATGAGAGTTGGGGTGAGAGAGTATCATTAAATTTTAGGGAGGATAAAAAGATGTTTTAGAAGGAGGTAAATAAAGTGCGCAAGACAAGGGAATCAATAAGAACTTCAGTGAAGGGGGCGATTGGGGAGGTGATAACAAGTAGTGTTGATGTGAGAAAATGAAGTGAGTATTTTGAAGGTTTGTTGAATGTGTTTGATTTTAGAGTGGCAGATATGGGGTATTTTGGTCGAGGTGGTATGCAAAGTGAGAGGGTTAGGAAGAATGCTTTGGTAAACAGAGAAGAGGTAGTAAAGCTTTGCGGAAGATGAAACTTGCAATGCGGCGGGTTTAGATGGTATTGCAGTGGAATTTATTAAAAAAGGGCGTGACTATATTGTTGACTGGTTGATAAGGTTATTTGATGTATGTATGACTCATGTTGAGGTGCCTGGGGATTGGCGGAATGTTTGCATAGTGCCATTGTACAAAGGCAAAGGGGATAAAAGTGACTGCTCAAATTACAGAGGTATGATATTGTTGAATATTCCTAGGAAATTATGTGGGAGGGTATTGATTGAGAGGGTGAAGGCATGTACAGAGCATCAGATTAGGGAAGAGCAGTGTGGTTTCTGAAGCGGTAGAGGATGTGTGGATCAGGTGTTTGCTTTGAAGAATGTATGTGAGAAATACTTAGAAAAGCAAATCAATCTGTATGTAGCATTTATGGATCTGGAGAAGGCATATGATAGAGCTGATGGAGATGCTCTGTGGAAGGTATTAAGAATATATGGTGTGGGAGGCAAGTTGCTAGAAGCAGTGAAAAGTTTTTATCGAGGATGTAAGGCATGTGTACGTGTAGGAAGAGAGGAAAGTGATTGGCTCTCAGAAAATGTAGGTTTTCGGCAGGGGTGTGTGATGTCTCCATGGTTGTTATTTGTTTATGGATGGGGTCGTTAGGGAGGTGAATGCAAGAGTTTTGGAAAAAGGATCAAGTATGCAGTCTGTTGTGGATGAAAGAGCTTGGGAAGTGAGTCAGTTGTTGTTCGCTGATGATACAGCGCTGGTGGCTGATACGTGTGAGAAATTGCGGAAGCAGGTGACTGAGTCTGGTAAAGTGTGTGAAAGAGGAAAACTGACAGTAAATGTGAATAAGAGCATGGTTATTTGGTACAGTAGGGATGAGTGACAAGTCAATTTGGAAGTAAGTTTGAAAGGAGAAAAAGTGGAGGAAGTGAAGTGTTTTAGATATCTGGGAGTAGATTTGGGAGCAGATGGAACCATGGATGCGGAAGTGAATCATAGGGTGGGGGAGGGGGCGAAAGTTCTGGGAGCACTGAGACAATGTGTGGAAGTCGAGAACATTATCTCGAAAGCAAATAGAGGTATGTTTGAAGGAATAGTGGTTCCAACAATGTTATATGGTTGCGAGGCGTGGGCTATAGATAGAGTTGTGCGGAGGAGGGTGGATGTACTTGAAATGAGATGTTTGAGGACAATATGTGGTGTGAGGTGGTTTGATCGAGTAAGTAATAATAGGGTAAGAGAGATTTGTGGTAATAAACTGACTGGTTGAGAGAGCAGAAGAGGGTGTTTTGAAATCGTTTGGTCACATGGAGAGAATGAGCGAGGAAAGATTGACGAAGAGGATATATGTGTCAGAGGTGGAGGGAACGAGGAGAAGTGGGAGACCAAATCGGAGGTGGAAAGATGGAGTGAAAAAGATTTTGAGTGATCGGGGCCTGAACATGCAGGAGAGTGAAAGGTGTGCAAGGAATAGAGTGAATTGGAACGATGTGGTATACCGGGGTCGACGTACTGTCAATGTATTGAACCAGGCATATGAAGCGTCTGGAGTAAACCATGGAAAGTTCTATGGGGCCTGGATGTGGAAAGAGAGCTGTGGTTTTGGTGCATTATTACATGACAGCTAGAGACTGAGTGTGAACGAATGTGGCCGTTGTTGTCTCTTCCTAACGTTACCTCGCACACATGAGGGGGGAGGATGTTTTTATTTCATGTGTGGCGGGGTGGCGATAGAAATCAATAAAGGCAGACAGTATGAATTATGTACATGTGTATATATGTATATATGTATAAGCTGAGATGTATAGGTACGTATATTTGCGTGTGTGGACGTGTATGTGGGTGGGTTGAGCCATTCTTTCTTCTATTTCCTTGCGCTACCTCGCAAACGAGGGAGACAGAGACCAAGCAAAATATATTTTATCTATATTTCTTATTATACTTTGTTGCTGTCTCCCGCGTTTGCGAGGTAGCGCAAGGAAACAGACGAAAGAAATGGCCCAACCCCCCCCCCCCATACACATGTATATGCATACGTCCACACACGCAAATATACATACCTACACAGCTTTCCATGGTTTACCCCAGACGCTTCACATGCCTTGATTCAATCCACTGACAGCACGTCAACCCCGGTATACCACATCGCTCCAATTCACTCTATTCCTTGCCCTCCTTTCACCCTCCTGCATGTTCAGGCCCCGATCACACAAAATCTTTTTCACTCCATCTTTCCACCTCCAATTTGGTCTCCCTCTTCTCCTCGTTCCCTCCACCTCCGACACATATATCCTCTTGGTCAATCTTTCCTCACTCATTCTCTCCATGTGCCCAAACCACTTCAAAACACCCTCTTCTGCTCTCTCAACCACGCTCTTTTTATTTCCACACATCTCTCTTACCCTTACGTTACTCACTCGATCAAACCACCTCACACCACACATTGTCCTCAAACATCTCATTTCCAGCACATCCATCCTCCTGCGCACAACTCTATCCATAGCCCACGCCAAGCAAAATAGAAATATATATATATATATATACATATACGAATAAAGTGCATATGAACGCGCACCTTCATAGAACATACAAACCTCCAACAGCCAGGATCGAACCTGGGACCCCTGTGCAAGAGGCAGGCATGCTAACCGCTAGGCTATGGGACTGTATGATAGGAAACAACTATTCGAAATACTGAGTACTCGAATACCCTTCGTCTCACAATGGTGAGCAACGGGGTCTATACTGGTTGTTTCCGAACAGACGCACATAGCCAGCTGATAGCGTTTTACCGAACCTAACTGTACAACGCGGAGGTATATGAATGCAGTCCCATAGCCGACCGGTTAGCATGCCTGACTCTTGCACAGGGGTCCCAGGTTCGATCCTGGCTGTTGGAGGTTTGTATGTTCTATGAAGGTGCGCATTCATATGCACTTTATTCGTATTTTATTCGTTCATATGCACTTTATTCGAGTACTCAGTATTTCGAATAGTTGTTTCCTATTATACAGTCCCATAGCCGAGCGGTTAGCATGCCTGCCTCTTGCACAGGGGTCTCAGGTTCGATCCTGGCTGTTGGAGGTTTGTATGATATATATATATATATATATATATATATATATGTATATATATATATATATATCATATGTATATATGAGAAGAGTGGGAGGTGGGTTGATTAGAAAGGGTAGTGAGCGGTGGGATAAAGAAGTAAGAGTATTAGTGAAAGAGAAGAGAGAGGCATTTGGACGATTTTTGCAGGGAAAAAATGAAAGTGAGTGGGAGATGTATAAAAGAAAGAGACAGGAGGTCAAGAGAAAGGTGCAAGAGGTGAAAAAGAGGGCAAATGAGAGTTGGGGTGAGAGAGTGTCATTAAATTTTAGGGAGAATAAAAAGATGTTCTGGAAGGAGGTAAATAAAGTGCGTAAGACAAGGGAGCAAATGGGAACTTCAGTGAAGGGAGCAAATGGGGAGGTGATAACAAGTAGTGGTGATGTGAGAAGGAGATGGAGTGAGTATTTTGAAGGTTTGTTGAATGTGTTTGATGACAGAGTGGCAGATATAGGGTGTTTTGGTCGAGGTGGTGTGCAAAGTGAGAGGGTTAGGGAAAATGAGTTGGTAAACAGAGAAGAGGTAGTAAAAGCTTTGCGGAAGATGAAAGCCGGCAAGGCAGCAGGTTTGGATGGTATTGTAGTGGAATTTATTAAAAAAGGGGGTGACTGTATTGTTGACTGGTTGGTAAGGTTATTTAATGTATGTATGACTCATGGTGAGGTGCCTGAGGATTGGCGGAATGCGTGCATAGTGCTATTGTACAAAGGCAAAAGGGATACGAGTGAGTGCTCAAATTACAGAGGTATAAGTTTGTTGAGTATTCCTGGTAAATTATATGGGAGGATATTGATTGAGAGGGTGAAGGCATGTACAGAGCATCAGATTGGGGAAGAGCAGTGTGGTTTCAGAAGTGGTAGAGGATGTGTGGATCAGGTGTTTGCTTTGAAGAATGTATGTGAGAAATACTTAGAAAAGCAAATGGATTTGTATGTAGCATTTATGGATCTGGAGAAGGCATATGATAGAGTTGATAGAGATGCTCTGTGGAAGGTATTAAGAATATATGGTGTGGGAGGCAAGTTGTTAGAAAAAGTGAAAAGTTTTTATCGAGGATGTAAGGAATGTGTACGTGTAGGAAGAGAGGAAAGTGATTGGTTCTCAGTGAATGTAGGTTTGCGGCAGGGGTGTGTGATGTCTCCATGGTTGTTTAATTTGTTTATGAATGGGGTTGTTAGGGAGGTGAATGCAAGAGTTTTGGAAGGAGGGGCAAGTATGAAGTCTGTTGGGGATGAGAGAGCTTGGGAAGTGAGTCAGTTGTTGTTCGCTGATGATACAGCGCTGGTGGCTGATTCATGTGAGAAACTGATGAAGCTGGTGACTGAGTCTGGTAAAGTGTGTGAAAGAAGAAAGTTAAGAGTAAATGTGAATAAGAGCAAGGTTATTAGGTACAGTAGGGTTGAGGGTCAAGTCAATTGGGAGGTGAGTTTGAATGGAGAAAAACTGGAGGAAGTGAAGTGTTTTAGATATCTGGGAGTGGATCTGGCAGCGGATGGAACCATGAAAGCGGAAGTGGATCATAGGGTGTGGAAGGGGGCGAAAATTCTGGGAGCCTTGAAGAATGTGTGGAAGTCGAGAACATTATCTCGGAAAGCAAAAATGGGTATGTTTGAAGGAATAGTGGTTCCAACAATGTTGTATGGTTGCGAGGCTTGGGCTATTGATAGAGTTGTGCGCAGGAGGATGGATGTGCTGGAAATGAGATGTTTGAGGACAATGTGTGGTGTGAGGTGGTTTGATCGAGTAAGTAACGTAAGGGTAAGAGAGATGTGTGGAAATAAAAAGAGCGTGGTTGAGAGAACAGAAGAGGGTGTTTTGAAATGGTTCGGGCATATGGAGAGAATGAGTGGGGAAAGATTGACCAAGAGGATATATGTGTCGGAGGTGGAGGGAACGAGGAGAAGAGGGAGACCAAATTGGAGGTGGAAAGATGGAGTGAAAAAGATTTTGTGTGATCAGGGCCTGAACATGCAGGAGGGTGAAAGGAGGGCAAGGAATAGAGTGAATTGGAGCGATGTGGTATACCGGGGTTGACGTGCTGTCAGTGGATTGAATCAAGGCATGTGAGGCGACTGGGGTAAACCATGGAAAGCTGTGTAGGTATGTATATATATATATATATATATATATATATATATATATATATATATATATATATATATATATATATATATATATATATATATATATATATATATATATATATATATATATATATATATATATATATATATATATATATATATATATATATATATATATATATATACATATATATATATATACATATATATATATATATATATATATATATATATATATATATATATATATATATATATATATATATATATATATATATATATATATATATATATATATATATATATATATATATATATATTATTATTATTATTATTATCATTATTATACTTTGTCGTTGTCTCCCGCGTTTGCGAGGTAGCGCAAGGAAACAGACGAAAGAAATGGCCCAACCCCCCCCATACACATGTATATGCATACGTCCACTCACGCAAATATACATACCTACACAGCTTTCCATGGTTTACCCCAGACGCTTCACTTGGCTTGATTCAATCCACTGACAGTACGTCAACCCCGGTATACCACATCGCTCCAATTCACTCTATTCCTTGCCCTCCTTTCACCCTCCTGCATGTTCAGGCCCCGATCACACAAAATCTTTTTCACTCCATCTTTCCACCCCCAATTTGGTCTCCCTCTTCTCCTCGTTTCCTCCACCTCCGACACATATATCCTCTTGGTCAATCTTTCCTCACTCATTCTCTCCATGTGCCCAAACCACTTCAAAACACCCTCTTCTGCTCTCTCAACCACGCTCTTTTTATTTCCACACATCTCTCTTACCCTTACGTTACTCACTCGATCAAACCACCTCACACCACACATTGTCCTCAAACATCTCATTTCCAGCACATCCATCCTCCTGCGCACAACTCTATCCATAGTCCACGCCTCGCAACCATACAACATTGTTGGAACCACTATTCCTTCAAACATACCCATTTTTGATTTCCGAGATAATGTTCTCGACTTCCACACATTCTTCAAGGCCCCAGAATTTTCGCCCCCTCCCCCACCCTATGCTCCACTTCCGCTTCCATGGTTCCATCCGCTGCCAGATCCACTCCCAGATATCTAAAACACTTCACTGCCTCCAGTTTTTCTCCATTCAAACTCACCTCCAATTGACTTGACCCTCAACCCTACTGTACCTAATAACCTTGCTCTTATTCACATTTACTCTTAACTTTCTTCTTCCACACACTTTACCAAACTCATTCACCAGCTTCTGCAGTTTCTCACATGAATCAGCCACCAGCGCTAAATCATCAACGAACAACAACTGACTCACTTCCCAAGCTCTCTCATCCCCAACAGACTTCATACTTGCCCCTCTTTCCAAAACTCTTGCATTTACCTCCCTAACAACCCCATCCATAAACAAATTAAACAACCATGGAGACATCACACACCCCTGCCGCAAACCTACATTCACTGAGAACCAATCACTTTCCTCTCTTCCTACACGTACACATGCCTTACATCCTCGATAAAAACTTTTCACTGCTTCTAACAACTTTCCTCCCACACCATATATTCTTAATACCTTCCACAGAGCATCTCTATCAACTCTATCATATGCCTTCTCCAGATCCATAAATGCTACATACAAATCCATTTGCTTTTCTAAGTATTTCTCACATACATTCTTCAAAGCAAACACCTGATCCACACATCCTCTCCCACTTCTGAAACCACACTGCTCTTCCCCACTCTGATGCTCTGTACATGCCTTCATATATATATATATATATATATATATATATATATATATATATATATATAAATATATATATATATATATATATATATATATATATATATATATATATATATATATATATATATATATATATATATATATATATATATATATATATATATATATATATATATATATATATATATATATATATATATATATATATATATATATATATATATCCTTCTCATACAGTTTCTTGCACCACCAAACATACGTTCCTTATCTTAACCACAATTATATATTGTATTGATAAAGCTCAGACTCAGAAACCATATCAACATATCACACGGCCGTTCCACACACTTACACCATCCCCTTCTTTGTCATCTTTTCGGCTAAGATCGATAGATTATTTCGCCCTCTGACCCTGAATGTATATATGTGTTGAGGAGCGACTCTGGTTTCTTGCATCGTCTTTCAGACTTTAGATCTGATACCTAGCAAGGGCAAAAAGAAATTCAATTTTACTCTTTCCTTCTACGTCAGCAGCTGCGCAAGTTTGATATTCTTGGTATACTGTGACATTGGCTTCATATATTTAGTTATCTTTAATATCATGTCTCCTACCATCTCCTACACTTCCTGTATCCTCTTACCAACTGCTACACCTTCTCGCTCCTACCGTTTGGTACACTACCTACTATTTCCTGTCATCTGTTACCTGCTGCCTTCCGGAGCCGATATGCTATCAGTGGGGCTGAACCATTGTGGATGAAGAGATGAAAATAAACCATGGATTGGTCTATAGGCCTAGCTGTAGATGGTGGGCTATAGTTTCGTGGCATTTTACATGACAATAGAGATTGAATGTTTGCGGATGAGGTCACTGTTTGATTCTTCCTGAAGTTGCTTCGCTAAGCCTGGAGAGATAGCCTTATCATGACTTTTTTATACCTTTTGGCGCCTCTACCATATTCTAAGCTCTTGTTTCAGAGATTTTCCTAAATGATGTACCTTTGACTGTGATTTGCTTCTACCCGGTTATCAGTCATAATCACATGAACCATAAGTATGATGTTTTAGTCTGTAACTCTTGCAAATGACACCCGACCAAGTTTATACCCAGCGACCTGAGTTATGATTACAGTGCGTCATGTCAGCTCCCTCTATAACAGGTTGAGCCAGTATGAACGGGGCCGTCACGTCTTGAAGTATAGTGGTTATGGCGCGTATGAGGACATTTCTCACTCTTTCATTATCTAATAACTGGTTACAGTGACGTATTGTGTCTCTAAGGAATATGTAGTTACTATGACAAGAAAGAAAGCTATGCTCGACCTTGATATCTACGAAACAGAGACATACCCTTCTAGATGCTGATTGTGACTGCCACCCGATATGTGTGGTGTCTGGGTCTTGGCGAATTCCCTGGGCCAGTATACAGTATAATAAGAAGTCATTGTGGTGATTACCTTACGCTCGGCCAAGGGTATGAGATAGCAATACATGCCTTATACCCTGACTTTTTCATTATCTATAACCAGCAACTTAGGGATAGTTTCATGAGTTTCTCCACAATCTGTTGTTGATGTTCCATTGTTCAAAATCGAGGCAGGATGATTGCTTCAGTATTTCTTGACCACGATTAAAAAGACAATTGGTTGATTCATTTCCCGATTGATGTGCCTAATAATGATGTCCCCAGCACTGCGGTTAGATTAACAATAATGATAGATATTTCTCAGTCGTTCATAAAATGGACCAAAAGAAAAATTAGAAACAGTTCCATGTCGTGTAAAAGAGAGTAAAGTTTGAATTACTGATCCGCCATGAACTAAGTTGTATTCCAACTGTCCCTTGTTGTCTTTGATTCGAATTTCATAATGGGATTAATTTCATAATCTTACTTTTTGACTTCTTCCTCCGTTTGGTTATTGTCCTCTGTCTGCTCAGAGCAGCTTCACAAAACCTTTTATAGCCAAATAAACTTTGCAAAGGTTTCCGCTCTTTTTAAATTAGATCCTTGCCTGCTTATCATAACTCTGACCTTATCATTCCGTCGTATTTTCAAGTCTTCCAATAAGTCTTCTTCTGTTTTGAGCCCAATCAAATATTTGCTTCATATACCTGGTTAGTGCCATCCAATTCACGCGTTCATGGTGGGATTACTTTTTTTCACATCTATAGAGGCACGGTGTCCTTTCTATGTTATTCTTTTTCCATCCATTACTCCCAGAATGAGGCGAAATATTCTCACGTCTACTGCTTGGATCTTAATCTTCAAATTCTACGTCAATGTCAATGTCTCAGTATCATGCAAAAACATGGTCTAATGTTGGCTCTATATAGATATATTCAACTTTCTGCAATGTGCTCATATTCTCATTAATGGTGTTTTGACTGTATTAAGTGGTCCTCTTATCCACTTCCAATGTCAGTCCTTCATTACTTGATATCACTCTTTATGGATGACTGAAAATCTTTGCTATTATCATGATGCGTCCATTAATATGCGTCTCCCCTCTTGTTATGGCCTGCCAAACTATCATACATTTTTTCTTTTTACAAATGGTACATTTTCACCTGTAGTTTCTGTATTATGCCTTTCATGCATCATACTCTCAAGCACCTCATGAATGTCTGCTACAAGACATTCGTTAAAAATATTCTGTTTCTTTCCCTGCTGAGCCTGCCTTTTGTCAGACATTATTCAACCAATGTATGTGATGAACGGAGCAGGAGATAACACATTTTCCTGCCATACACGGATTCCTATCAGCCACACAGCTTCTAAGACAGAGGGATGTTATTTTGTGGCTGCCTTCAACAGTTTTATTTGGACATCATTATCTAACACGTTTCATAAGATGTCCCAAGGTATCCCAACAAAAACCTTTTCCAGGTCATTGAATCTATACTATACGTATTCTCTGTTTTTCAAATACATTTTAGTAGCTCATATCTGGTCAGTACCGCTTCTCTTACCGCCAAATCTTGCTCAATTTTCCGAAAGTCTGTGCCCATAATTTCGAGACAGTGAATGCAGGGAAAGACTCTGTTAGTTTGTCAGTAAATCGTTATATTTCGAGCATTTATCTCTGGAGATTAAAGACACGACGTCTCAATGTGTCATTCTTTTCTTCCTTAGTGTGACCTAGGCGTCTGTATTGTCCATTCGTCAACTTTCTATTTTACAGAAATGTGTGAGTGATGATGACCTTGACCTCAGCAGCATTATAATTAAACCTGACCTGACCTACCTTGTATTTCTACAGAAATGCTCGTGGCTATGAACTTAGCCAGTTTTTTTTTTTAATCATATATGCCTATGTTGCTGGGTAGCCTGACTTTATTTAGTAATGATGGTGTTGGTAAATTTGGTTATGTTGTCCTTATATTACAGCAGTTCTCTTGTTAGTAACCTTGGCCGGCCAGCTCGTCAGTCCAGTGTACAGTAGTAAGTCTGCTGGGAAAGAGTTCAGCGAGTCATAATGAGTTAATGCTCATTAACGAGTCTGTTATGATACTAAAGGCTAATGGCAGTGATCTTGCCAGCCTACCACTGTGTAGGTGATAGTATGCCATCATACGGTATTGCTGGAATGGATGACTTTGGCCAGCCAGTCATTAAACAGGAGCGCTCATGCTAGTAACCTGGGTCGTGTATGTTGTTTTCAGAAATGCTCGAGTTGATGACCTTCGACTGTCATTTTACAATATTGCTCGTACAGCTGCCCTGGGCCAGTATATTATCATAGTGATGATCGTACTGATGATGGTGTCATGCCTCTAATTGTAATGTTTTTCTTTGTTATTTCAACCAGTATGCTATTATCAGTAATACTCGGGTTGATGACCATATCCATAGTGTTATTATACAAAAGTTATTTGTACTGGGGACCTAAACCAGCATATTGTTATATGGTAATTGCTCCTCCTCGTCACCTTCACTGTCTGTGCATCATACTGCAATATTCGAGATGAAGATGTTGGTCAACTCATTACTGCAGTAGTTCCTGTTTGCCTCCCGTCCACTGTGCTAAATACATCTGAATTCAAAAAACAAGGGACCACTGAGTCCTAACGAGGCTGCTTGTGATGGAGGAAGAATAAGAAAGTCATTCATTCATGTGTTAGGAGTAGGAAGACTTACATACAGATTGTTAAGAGACATGTAAACTTATCATATAACTAATGTGTAAAAATATTTGATCGCAGACTCGTAACGCGATATTTATTCAGTGTGTGGTCAGACATATTAATGGTACTACTGCTTTCAGCTACTCTGGTAAATTATTCTCTATATTGACAATTCTGTTTAAGAAAATTACTTCGCCTCATTAGAGATAAAACGTTTGCCAACGAGTTTATTATAGACATTAATACGAGTGATATCAGACGAGTTCTCCTTAAGTAACTCGTTAGGCCAAGCTTATCGAAATCTTTAACGATCTAGAATGCTTCTATTAGACTACTTCTTAACCTTCTCTTTTCTAAGCAAAATAAATTCAGTTCCTTATTTGGCTCTCATTGGGTTTGTTTCTCAGGCCAGATATCATCTTTATAGCTCAACTTTGCGTTCTCTCCTTTATGTCTATATCTTTCCTCAAGTAGAGTGACCAAAACTGAACATAATATTCCAAATGGGAAGACATCAGTGAGTTGTAAAGAATGAGAATAACTTCCTGAGACTTACGTAGATTCGAAATCCTTATCTATGAATCCAAGAATCTTGTATGCTTCTTTTTACTGCTTCCGTGCACTCTTCACATTAGCCTTAGGTCACAAGAGATTATCACACCCAAGACCTTTTACGCATTTATCTTTCGTAGTTCGCCAGAAATTCACTTCATGCCTTGCCTCTTCATCTTTATCATCGATATGTTAAACTTTGCAGCTATCAGTATTAGATTTCAGTTGTCACGTATCAACCCAGTCCTGTAGACTTGCTGTATCAGTTTGAAGATACGGACGTTCACTTTCCGTTGTAGATTTATTTCCCAATCTGTTATCATCCACGACTTTAGATGCTTACAATGCAGCCCATTATCAATATGACTGATGCATATGAGAAAGAGATCTGGTCCCAAGATTGATTTCTGTGGCACGTCACTTTTTATGTCTAGCTATATAAAGGCATGACCATTAATCACTATTGTCTGCTTACGGCCAGTCAGCCAATCCCCTAACCATCGAAATACAAGCCCGTCTATACCTTGTAACTTAAACTTTGTTGTAACCTTTGATGTGGAACTTTATCGGATACTTTTCGGAAATCTAAATATATGATATCAACTGCTTTACTGTCACCAAATGTGTTGATTATTTCATATACGAAATCAAGCCAGATTTGTCAAACATGAGCAATATCGTCGAATACAATCCTGACTCGTTCATTAAGTGGTGGTCCTCTAAATGGTTTACAGTCTTATCCCGAATGATGGCTTCCATGAGTTTACCAACTACTATGATATCCAGGCAATAATTCATTATCTTTTTCTTAATGTCTGTGTCACACTGACAAATTTCAATTCCTCTGGAACATTCCCCGTAGCGAGTGACATTTTGAAAATAGTAGCCATGGCTTAACTGTCTCATTTATCTCCTTTCAGTGTCCTCGGATAAAACGTATCTGAGCCTGTCGTTTCATCTATTCTAACACCTTTCAACGCTAATATCATATCTTCATTTTCTATTTCAGTTTATTGCAAGACGTTTCCTCCTCTTAGCACTGGTACTGGATTCGGGACATAGGTTGCATTCTCAGTTGATAACACAGTTGAAAAAAAGAAAATGAAATCTTTGCCATGGCTTCGTTCTCTTGAACCAAGTCACCGTTTTCTGTATCTAAGAGCCCAGTTGATTGGGTAATGACTCTCTGACGTCTGATACATTTGTGAAGTCTTGAGGGCTCTTATGCTATATTCAGCAACTATTTGCTATTTGCTATTATTCAGCAACTTTTTAACTATTTGCTGGTTACCTCATTGAACATTCTGGTGACTGCCATCCATAATGTTCCCTCACACTATCATTATACCCTTCAGCCCTCACTCATGCTCTTCTGTCTGAGATTATCATATTATCCCCTCATACACCATCTCTCCTAACCTGTCCTACTCTGCTAACCTTGATCCTTCCTGCATGAATCCCTCCCACCATCTAGCTACTCGTACATCCTTTCAAAGAACCCTCTCTCGTACTCCAACCATCGCATTACCGGTTATACTATTCCTGTACTCATACATTCAGCTCAAGATCTCTTGAAATTTCACTCAACTCTCCAGTCTGCCGCTTGCTCCTACTCCTGTCACACTTGCTCTTAAGAAAACCCAAGAAAATCATTTTCAATCCGACCCAGTGACTTGGGTAATCCTACTATTCCTAAATGATCTAGATTTTCATGACTGATGTATATCCCTTCTCTTACTGTTCTCCATCAGGTAGCAAACTGCTTACTTAATGATCTTTCAGCCACACACCTAAAGTCGTCATCTCCTAGTCCTTTAAGTCCTTACCCGTCTGCTATATACCTGTATGCTACCTCTCTTCTTCCACTCCTCCCTACAATCACTTCATCCTACTGTATCTCCAGGAAGTGACTCCTCTTGCATACCCAGATGGATCCTCTAGCCTGGATAGTGCGGGAGCTGAGCAGAAAATTGATTACGTGGAGCTGAGCGGAAAATGGATTACGTGTGCTCTTGCATCACAAGAAGATTTAATACAAAAGTTATAACCTTGGGAATTTATTTAGTTTTCCGTGTTATTTTTAGGGATTTTCTTTATAGTGTCATATGTTGGAATTTTAGCGCTTTAACTCAGTAAATCCTCTGGGATATAGCTCTCTCCCAGTGAGTTACAGGGGTGCAGTGTGTTGCTGAAGAGGATCAGCTTCACAAATGTCTCCAATGTTGCTTGTAGCCAGGAGGCAACATGGTCTACTATGGTAAGAGAGTATTAAGTATAAAGGAAACTAGTTTTTTCCTCTCCTGTGTTTCGTGCATTCATCAATCACATCCCCACTTTGTGGTTCATTTAAGTTCAATATAACTTCCCATACGAGTACATGCACATGGAAAAGGCAAACTTCTTTTGACTGAACTCACTGTAAATGGACCATGGGCAAAAACCGACCCCATATGGGAGAGCAGTTTGAGTATCTTGCCAGTGAAGACACGCTCAGCGGCGGAAGATAATCCTCTTCCTTCTTATAGGCAGTTGTTTCAATAATATGAAATTTCTATGGAAATTCATATGTTAGATCAAAGATAAATATGTTGTTGGTTGGAGTCGA
This sequence comes from Panulirus ornatus, assembly GCF_036320965.1. Lineage (NCBI taxonomy): Eukaryota > Metazoa > Arthropoda > Malacostraca > Decapoda > Palinuridae > Panulirus > Panulirus ornatus. The sequence continues at coordinate 18,288,230 of NC_092241.1, forward strand.
ATAGTTTTCTTACAGGAAACCATAAAGGAATTGAAAGACAAGATGAATCTTAAGTAAAGACACAGGATGATATAGGATTTTGGCAGCTTTTCATTCCAGTTAATTACGTCTACCCCTACAAGGGAGTCTTTTCAGCTCTGAAATTGGAGGAAGTAGCAAAATTATTGAAGTCGAGAAACAGATCGCGTAAGTCAGGAAGTTTGGTAGCGAAAGGAAATGGCAAAGTGCAAAGTCGTCACTGAAAGTATATATGAAATTATTGGCTGTAAAATTATCTCTGGCAGAATAAAATGGAACTAGAGAGAATGAACAAACACTTAAGAAACACCAACAGCGACAGAAGTAGAGAAAGAGGAAGAACAGTCACCATCTGCAACGATAGACATGTAAAGATAAGATATCGAGTCACAGTGCAAGGGAGAAGAGTAGAAGAAATGAGATTTAAGGATCACAAGCTTACATTAGACTCTGTAAAGCATTTGAATTATCTCAGACCAGGTCATAATATTCCTTAAAAGAGGAATGATACATATGAGTCAGGCAGAAGAGAACGTTGCCAGGAGTTCTCGCTTTGTGAAACATTTGCTGGTCAGCTGATGGAAGACTGTATGAATCATGTAGTCTCAAAAGTGAGACATTTCATTAATCACAACTGCAGGACAATAGACAGAGGGATCAAGTCAATCTTTCTTATTCAAGAGAAGGCTCAACTATAGCATGTACACAGCAAGATCATGAAGAAGACAACGAACTATACATACAAGCGCAGACACAAATTCGTTAAGATGTCACTCTGACACTATGAAACGCACCACCTGGTCTCTATATCTGTACTCTGAAGAGAAAAAGTGTTCTTTAAACCTTGTAGTGATTGAAGATACGAACGCTCATAGTGAGACTTAAGACTGGAATACAAGGAATGTTAGGACCTCGTGCTAATTGAGAGATAGTTAGTAAGGTAGCAATGAGACACGAACAAAAATTGACATTGCCAGCTTGTCTCGTTGATATATGATTTATTTCCTAATAGAAACAATCGTCCATGATTACATAATAGGACAAAGGAAGAGCGAAAATGTTGATTTCGTCAATAAAAGTGACAACAAATTATCAGAACACAAAAGAGAAAGGAAGGTAGATTTGCAAAAAATGCTGGGCCTACTCTTGGCCAAAGACCAGTTAGGTCGATAAGTTATAAGTTATAATTTGATCTCTAAACCTGTAAACCTCTTCAGATTCCAAGAGTAAATCCAAGCTAAGTGTGAGATCCAGATGAAAGAAAATGAATCTATATTCGATATATCTGTTCTCTAGTCCATTGGAGAATTCAGAACCAAGATGAGACTATGCAATGGATATGAAGGGAAAGACATCGTTTGTGGAGAAAAACATTTATACCACCCTACCTACAACGATGACTTTTATTAGACGTCAACCAGATATAGAAGACACAATCGAGGAAAAACACAATATTTCATAGGTGTATGAAAAGTTCATAAAATATTCCGCTGAACGTTAAGGAAATGCTATGGTTCCTGCTTGAAATAAAGTCAAAGGTATCAGAATAACTTCATACTTACAAAATAGGAGTACAAGTTTCTCAATGTTTAAAGATGATACGATATAGAGGAGGGTCAGAGGTAGGAAACAGGTGGAGTGTAACAGGTGTCTAACTCTGGCGACTACAAACATGAGTGAAAGGTCTCATGGTAGCGATTGTTACTGTGGGAGACATCAAATCATTACTTGTGGTCCCTCGAAGAGAATCGGAATAAGAGAATGAGAGCATAGAAAACTCTGAGGCAGGATATGACATATGACATAGTCCAATAATAGAAAACCCGTAGGTTTATGAAAGAAAATTTGCACAGACTGAGTTAAAATTCTATGGCTTTAAAGCTGGGAGAATCTAGTTCCAAAAAGGCATCGACAGCTGCTTTTATGTTACAATAAGAAAGCATTCAGATGATATATATATATATATATATATATATATATATATATATATATATATATATATATATATATATATATATATATATATATATATATATATTTTATTTACTTATTTTGCTTTGTCGCTGTCTCCCGCGTTAGCAAGGAAAGAAACAGACGAAAGAATGGCCCAACCCAACCACATACACATGTATATACATACACGTCCACACACGGAAATACACATACCTATACATCTCAATGTACACATATATATATATATATACAAACACAGACATATACATATATACACATGTACATAATTCATACTGTCTGCCTGTATTTGTTCCCACCACCACCTCGCCACACATGAAATAACAACCCCCTCCCCCCTCATGTGTGCGAGGTAGCGCTAGGAAAGACACCAAAGGCTCCATTCGTTCACACTCAGTCTCTAGCTGTCATGTAATAATGCACCGAAACCACAGCTCCCTTTCCACATCCAGGCCCCACACACTTTCCATGGTTAACCCCAGACGCTTCACATGCCCTGGTTCAATCCATTGACAGCAAGTCGACCCCGGTATACCACATCGTTCCAATTCACTCTATTCCTTGTACGCCTTTCACCCCTCTGCATGTTCAGGCCCCGATCACTCAAAATCTTTTTCACTCCATCCTTCCACCTCCAATGTCGTCTCCCACTTCTCCTCCTTCCCTCCACCTCTGACACATATCCTCTTGGTCAATCTTTCCCCACTCATTCTCTCCATGTGACCAAACCATTTCAAAACACCCTCTTCTGCTCTCTCAACCACGCTCTTTTTATTTCCACATATCTCTCTTACCCTTATATTACTTACTCGATCAAACCACCTCACACCACATATTGTCCTTAAACATCTCATTTCCAGCATATCAACCCTCCTGCGGACAACTCTATCCATAGCCCACGCCTCGCAACCATACAACATTGTTGGAATCACTATTCCTTCAAACATACCCATTTTTGCTTTCCGAGATAATGTTCTCGACTTCCAAACATTCTTCAAACCTCCTAGAATATATATATATATATATATATATATATATATATATATATATATATATATATATGTACACCTGTACTGGAACGACAGGTCGTGTCTGGCTTCCAACTACTTCATCTGTGAGAAACCCGTGCCCGGAGGGTAAAGAGCAGTTGAGTGCCTGGACTGTGGCAAGAAATGTGGTCACCTCAGGACTGGGTCTTCGCGTCCTCTGCCCAGTGGGACTCTAATGTCATCTTTAAGTTGTTTCGCAAGGAGCAAGTCAGTTCTAACTTGGCCCACCAGTGATGCTACTACGTTTGTGAATCAAGAACCATTGCAACACAAACCTCGCCAGGTGGTAGTGTCCCGCAGTGTATCGAGACAGACTTCCCCAGAACTTTTAAAGGGGAAGTAAATGTTTATAGTTGTGTTACTGGAGTGATAGTTTTCATACATGGTGCTCTGACAAGAAAATAGTGAAATTGGAAAAAATGTAGCTTAGACATTGAAGCTTATTGATACAGGGGTTGAATTGATGAGAACTACTATTGATGTTTGTGTAAACAAATTATACATTTCCTTTTTCCATAGCCAGAGGTTGAACCAGTATGTGACATTCATTTTTCATTTCATTTCAAGCTAGAAGTTTCAGTTTTCTAAATTGTTTCTTACATTTTTCATATGTATATATATGTATGTGTGTATATATGTGCGTATGTGTGTGTATGTGTGTGTGTATATATATATATATATATATATATATATATATATATATATATATATATATATATATATATATATATATATATATATATATATATACATATATATATATATGTGTATATATATATATATATATATATATATATATATATATATATATATATATATATATATATATATATATATATATATATATATATATATATATATATATATATATATATATATATATATATATGTATATATATATATATATATATATATATATATATATATATATATATATATATATATATATATATATATATATATATATTATCCCTGGGGATAGGGGTGAAAGAATACTTCCCACGCATTCCTCGCGTGTCGTAGAAAGCGACTAGAGGGGACGGGAGCGGGGGGCCCAGAAATCCTCCCCTCCTTGTACTTTTTTAACTTTCTAAAATGGGAAACAGAAGAGCTGTGTAGGTATGTATATTTGCGTGTTTGGACGTATGTATATACATGTGTATGGGGGTGGGTTGGGCCATTTCTTTCGTCTGTTTCCTTGCGCTACCTCGCAAACGCGGGAGACAACGACAAAGCAAAAAAAGAAAAAAAAAATATATATGTATATATATATATATATATATATATATATATATATATATGTACATAAATATATATATATATATATATATATATATATATATATATATATATATATATATATATATATATATATATATATATATATATATATATATATATATATGTATATATATATACGTACATAATTATATGTATATATATATATATATATATATATATATATATATATATATATATATATATATATATATATATATATATATATATATATATATATATATGGCGGGGGGGGCCAGAAATTCTGGGAGCGGGGGGCCAGAAATCCTCCCATCCTTGTATTTTTTTAACTTTCTAAAATGGGAAACAGAAGAAGGAGTCACGCGGGGAGTGCTCATCCTCCTCGAAGGCTCAGATTGGGGTACCTAAATGTGCGTGGATGCAACCAAGATGTGAAAAAAGGAGAGATAGGTAGTATGTTTGAGGAAAGGAACCTGGATGTTTTGGCTCTGAGTGAAACGAAGCTCAAGGGTAAAGGAGTTGTGGGAGTATGTGATAGAGTGTAAGAAAGTAAATTCTCGATTAATATGGGTAAAACTGAAAGTTGATGGAGAGAGATGGGTGATTATTGGTGCATATGCACCTGGGCATGAGAAGAAAGATCATGAGAGGCAAGTGTTTTGGGAGCAGCTGAATGAGGGTGTTAGTGGTTTTGATGCACGAGACCGGGTTATAGTGATGGGTGATTTGAATGCAAAGGTGAGTAATGTGGCAGTTGAGGGAATAATTGGTATACATGGGGTGTTCAGTGTTGTAAATGGAAATGGTGAAGAGCTTGTAGATTTATGTGCTGAAAAAGGACTGATGATTGGGAATACCTGGTTTAAAAAGCGAGATATACATAAGTATACTTATGTAAGTAGGAGAGATGGCCAGAAAGCGTTATTGGATTACGTGTTAATTGACAGGCACGAGAAAGAGAGACTTTTGGATGTTAATGTGCTGAGAGGTGCAACTGGAGGGATGTCTGATCATTATCTTGTGGAGGCTAAGGTGAAGATTTGTATGGGTTTTCAGAAAAGAAGAGTGAATGTTGGGGTGAAGAGGGTGGTGAGAGTAAGTGAGCTTGGGAAGGAGACTTGTGTGAGGAAGTACCAGGAGAGACTGAGTACAGAATGGAAAAAGGTGGGAACAATGAAAGTAAGGGGAGTGGGGGAGGAATGGGATATATTTAGGGAATCAGTGATGGATTGCGCAAAAGATGCTTGTGGCATGAGAAGAGTGGGAGGTGGGTTGATTAGAAAGGGTAGTGAGTGGTGGGATGAAGAAGTAAGAGTATTAGTGAAAGAGAAGAGAGAGGCATTTGGACGATTTTTGCAGGGAAAAAATGCAATTGAGTGGGAGATGTATAAAAGAAAGTCAGGAGGTCAAGAGAAAGGTGCAAGAGGTGAAAAAAAGGGCAAATGAGAGTTGGGGTGAGAGAGTATCATTAAATTTCAGGGAGAATAAAAAGATGTTCTGGAAAGAGATAAATAAAGTGCGTAAGAAAAGGGAGCAAATGGGAACTTCAGTGAAGGGTGCAAATGGGGAGGTGATAACAAGTAGTGGTGATGTGAGAAGGGGATGGAGTGAGTATTTTGAAGGTTTGTTGAATGTATTTGATGATAGAGTGGCAGATATAGGGTGTTTTGGTCGAGGTGGTGTGCAAAGTGAGAGGGTTAGGGAAAATGATTTGGTAAACAGAAAAGAGGTAGTAAAAGCTTTGCGGAAGATGAAAGCCGGCAAGGCAGCAGGTTTGGATGGTATTGCAGTGGAATTTATTAAAAAAGGGGGTGACTGTATTGTTGACTGGTTGGTAAGGTTATTTAATGTATGTATGACTCGTGGTGAGGTGCCTGAGGATTGGCGGAATGCGTTCATAGTGCCATTGTACAAAGGCAAAGGGGATAAGAGTGAGTGCTCAAATTACAGAGGTATAAGGTTGTTGAGTATTCCTGGTAAATTATATGGGAGGGTATTGATTGAGAGGGTGAAGGCATGTACAGAGCATCAGATTGGGGAAGAGCAGTGTGGTTTCAGAAGTGGTAGAGGATGTGTGGATCAGGTGTTTGATTTGAAGAATGTATGTGAGAAATACTTAGAAAAGCAAATGGATTTGTATGTAGCATTTATGGATCTGGAAAAGGCATATGATAGAGTTGATAGTGATGCTCTGTGGAAGGTATTAAGAATATATGGTGTGGGAGGCAAGTTGTTAGAAGCAGTGAAAAGTTTTTATCGAGGATGTAAGACATATGTACGTGTAGGAAGAGAGGAAAGTGATTGGTTCTCAGTGAATGTAGGTTTGCGGCAGGGGTGTGTGATGTCTCCATGGTTGTTTAATTTGTTTATGGATAGGGTTGTTAGGGAGGTGAATGCAAGAGTTTTGGAAAGAGGGGCAAGTATGAAGTCTGTTCGGGATGAGAGAGCTTGTGAAGTGAGTCAGTTGTTGTTCGCTGATGATACAGCGCTGGTGGCTGATTCGTGTGAGAAACTGCAGAAGCTGGTGACTGAGTTTGGTAAAGTGTGTGAAAGAAGAAAGTTAAGAGTAAATGTGAATAAGAGCAAGGTTATTAGGTACAGTAGGGTTGAGGGTCAAGACAATTGGGAGGTGAGTTTGAATGGAGAAAAACTGGAGGAAGTGAAGTGTTTTAGATATCTGGGAGTGGATCTGGCAGCGGATGGAACCATGGAAGCGGAAGTGGATCATAGGGTGGGGGAGGGGGCGAAAATTCTTGGAGCCTTGAAGAATGTGTGGAAGTCGAGAACATTATCTCGGAAAGCAAAAATGGGTATGTTTGAAGGAATAGTGGTTCCAACAATGTTGTATGGTTGCGAAGCGTGGGCTATGGATAGAGTTGTGCGCAGGAGGATGGATGTGCTGGAAATGAGATGTTTGAGGACAATGTGTGGTGTGATGTGGTTTGATCGAGTAAGTAACGTAAGGGTAAGAGAGATGTGTGGAAATAAAAAGAGCGTGGTTGAGAGAGCAGAAGAGGGTGTTTTGAAATGGTTTGGGCACATTGAGAGAATGAGTGAGGAAAGATTGACCAAGAGGATATATGTGTCGGAGGTGGAGGGAACGAGGAGAAGAGGGAGACCAAATTGGAGGTGGAAAGATGGAGTGAAAAAGATTTTGTGTGATCGGGGCCTGAACATGCAGGAGGGTGAAAGGAGGGCAAGATATAGAGTGAATTGGAGCGCTGTGGTATACCGGGGTTGACGTGCTGTCAGTGGATTGAATCAAGGCATGTGAAGCGTCTGGGGTAAACCATGGAAAGCTGTGTAGGTATGTATATTTGCGTGTGTGGACGTATGTATATACATGTGTATGGGGGTGGGTTGGGCCATTTCTTTCGTCTATTTCCTTGCGCTACCTCGCAAACGCGGGAGACAGCGACAAAGCAAAAAAAAAAAAAAAATATATATATATATATATATATATATATATATATATATATATATATGTATGTATATATGTAGTGAATCATAAATGGACATAATCTCTTCTTACAAGAAATGAGAAAAGCTTTAGTGAAAATATCAAAACAGTAAGAAGTGGTAAAGAGGCATTACCAAAGCTCTGCTCCACAGGCCATGTCTGTGAAAATAAGTTGAAAAGTACATATGCTTTCATGGAAGAGTCATAGATGTAGAAAGAGGAGCCCATATTGCTGCTAACCGAATCCACCCTCACATTTTAGAAAAGTCAGTACGACGACAGAAGGTTTTTAGCGCCCAACAAAGCCGGGTACGAGGGAATATATCCACTGAATATTTCGTGTGGTGAAGGGGCCATGTGAAAAAAGAGGAGATAAGAGAAGAGCGCGAGGGAGAAAACATTTCACATGGAACGGGATCAAGGGATACCGTCCACTACGCACACACACACACAAACATGAAAATAATGTAATAAATCTATTGAGTACACGTATTTTTCAATATATAAATATATATGTATTTAAATATATATATATATATATATATATATATATATATATATATGTATATATATATATATATATATATATATATATATATATATATATATATATATATATATATATATATATATATATATACATATATATATATATATATATATATATATATATATATATATATATATATATATATTTTTTTTTTTTTTTTTTTTTGCTTTGTCGCTGTCTCTCGCGTTTCCGAGGTAGCGCAAGGAAACAGACGAGAGAAATGGCCCAACCCACCCCCATACACATGTATATACATACGTCCACACACGCAAATATACATACCTACACAGCTTTCCATGGTTTACCCCAGACGCTTCACATGCCCTGATTAAATCCACTGACAGCACGTCAACACAGGTATACCACATCGATCCAATTCACTCTATTCCTTGCCCTATTTTCACCCTCCTGCATGTTCAGGCCCCGATCACACAAAAACTTTTTCACTCCATCTTTCCACCTCCAATTTGGTCTCCCACTTCTCTCGTTCCCTCCACCTCCGACACATATATCCTCTTGGTCAATCTTTCCTCACTCATTCTCTCCATGTGCCCAAACCACTTCAAAACACACTCTTCTGCTCTCTCAACCACGCTCTTTTTATTTCCACACATCTCTCTTACCCTTACGTTACTCACTCGATCAAACCACCTCACACCACACATTGTCCTCAAACATCTCATTTCCAGCACATCCATCCTCCTGCGCACAACTCTATACATAGCCCACGCCTCGCAACCATACAACATTGTTGGAACCACTATTCCTTCAAATATACCCATTTTTGCTTTCCGAGATACTGTTCTCGACTTCCACACATTCTTCAAGGCCCCCAGAATTTTCGCCCCCTCCCCCACCCTATGATCCACTTCCGCTTCCATGGTTCCATCCGCTGCCAGATCCACTCCCAGATATCTAAAACACTTCACTTCCTCCAGTTTTTATCCATTCAAACTCACCTCCCAATTGACTTGACCCTCAACCCTATTCCACCTAATAACCTTGCTCTTATTCACATTTACTCTTAACTTTCTTCTTCCACACACTTGACCAAACTCAGTCACCAGCTTCTGCAGTTTCTCACATGAATCAGCCACCAGTGCTGTATCATCTGCGAACAACAACTGACTCACTTCCCAAGCTCTCTCATCCCCAACAGACCTCATACTTGCCCCTCTTTCCAAAACTCTTGCATTTACCTCCCTAACAACCCCATCCATAAACAAATTAAACAACCATGGAGACATCACACACCCCTGCCGCAAACCTACATTCACTGAGAACCAATCACTTTCCTCTCTTCCTACACGTACACATGCCTTACATCCTCGATAAAAACTTTTCACTGCTTCTAACAACTTTCCTCCCACACCATATATTCTTAATACCTTCCACAGAGCATCTCTATCAACTCTATCATATGCCTTCTCCAGATCCATAAATGCTACATACAAATCCATTTGCTTTTCTAAGTATTTCTCACATACATTCTTCAAAGCAAACACCTGATCCACACATCCTCTACCACTTCTGAAACCACACTGCTCTTCCCCAATCTGATGCTCTTTACATGCCTTCACCCTCTCAATCAATACCCTCCCATATAATTTACCAGGAATACTCAACAAACTTATACCTCTGTAATTTGAGCACTCACTCTTATCCCCTTTACCTTTGTACAATGGCACTATGCACGCATTTCGCCAATCCTCAGGCACCTCACCATGAGTCATACATACATTAAATAACCTTACCAACCAGTCAACAATACAGTCACCCCCTTTTTTAATAAATTCCACTGCAATACCATCCAAACCTGCTGCCTTGCCGGCTTTCATCTTCCGCAAAGCTTTCACTACTTCTTCTCTGTTTACCAAATCATTTTCCCTAACCCTCTCACTTTGCACACCACCTCGACCAAAACACCCTATATCTGCCACTCTATCATCAAACACATTCAACAAACCTTCAAAATACTCACTCCATCTCCTTCTCACATCACCACTACTTGTTATCACCTCCCCATTTGTGCCCTTCACTGAAGTTCCCATTTGCTCCCTTGTCTTACGCACTTTATTTACCTCCTTCCAGAACATCTTTTTATTCTCCCTAAAATTCAATAATACTCTCTCACCCCAACTCTCATTTGCCCTTTTTTTCACCTCTTGCACCTTTCTCTTGACCTCCTGTCTCTTTCTTTTATACATCTCCAACTCAATTGCATTTTTTCCCTGTAAAAATCGTCCAAATGCCTCTATCTTCTCTTTCACTGATACTCTTTCTTCTTCATCCCACCACTCACTACCCTTTCTAATCAACCCACCTCCCACTCTTCTCATGCCATAAGCATCTTTTGCGCAATCCATCACTGATTCCCTAAATACATCCCATTCCTCCCCCACTCCCCTTACTTCCATTGTTCTCACCTTTTTCCATTCTGTACTCAGTCTCTCCTGGTACTTCCTCACACAGGTCTCCTTCCCAAGCTCACTTACTCTCACCACCCTCTTCACCCCAACATTCACTCTTCTTTTCTGAAAACCCATACAAATCTTCACCTTAGCCTCCACAAGATAATGATCAGACATCCCTCCAGTTGCACCTCTCAGCACATTAACATCCAAAAGTCTCTCTTTCGCACGCCTGTCAATTAACACGTAATCCAATAATGCTCTCTGGCCATCTCTCCTACTTACATAAGCATACTTATGTATATCTCGCTTTTTAAACCAGGTATTCCCAATCATCAGTCCTTTTTCAGCACATAAATCTACAAGCTCTTCACCATTTCCATTTACAACACTGAACACCCCATGTATACCAATTATTCCCTCAACTGCCACATTACTCACCTTTGCATTCAAATCACCCATCACTATAACCCGGTCTCGTGCATCAAAACCACTAACACACTCATTCACCTGCTCCCAAAACACTTGCCTCTCATGATCTTTCTTCTCATGCCCAGGTGCATATGCACCAATAATCACCCACCTCTCTCCATCAACTTTCAGTTTTACCCATATTAATCGAGAATTTACTTTCTTACATTCTATCACATACTCCCACAACTCCTGTTTCAGGAGTATTGCTACTCCTTCCCTTGCTCTTGTCTTCTCACTAACCCCTGACTTTACTCCCAAGACATTCCCAAACCACTCTTCCCCTTTACCCTAGAGCTTCGTTTCACTCAGAGCCAAAACATCCAGGTTCCTTTCCTCAAACATACTACCTATCTCTCCTTTTTTCACATCTTGGTTACATCCACACACATTTAGGCACCCCACTCTGAGCCTTCGAGGAGGATGAACACTCCCCGCGTGACTCCTTCTGTTTCCCATTTTAGAAGGTTAATACAAGGAGGGGAGGATTTCTGGCCCCCCGCTCCCGTCCCCTCTAGTCGCTTTCTACGACACGCGAGGAATACGTGGGAAGTATTCTTTCACCCCTATCCCCGGGGATAATATAAATATATATATATACATATACACATACACACACATACACACACATACGCACATATACACACACACACACATACATATATATACATATGAAAAATGTAAGAAACAATTTAGAAAACTGAAACTTCTAGCTTGAAAATGAATGAAAAAATGAATGTCATATATATATATATATATATATATATATATATATATATATATATATATATATATATATATATATATATATATATATATATATATATATTTTTTTTTTTTTTTTTCATACTATTCGCCATTTCCCGCGATAGCGAGGTAGCGTTAAGAACAGAGGACTGGGCCTTTGAGGGAATATCCTCACCTGGCCCTCTTCTCTGTTCCTTCTTTTGGAAAATTAAAAAAAAAAAAACGAGAGGGGAGGATTTCCAGCCCCCCGCTCCCATATATATATATATATATATATATATATATATATATATATATATATATATATATATATATATACATATATATATATATATATATATATATATATATATATATATATATATATATATATATATATATATATATATATATATATATATATATATATATATATATATATATATATATATATATATATATATATATATATATTCAACAAACCTTCAAAATACTCACTCCATCTCCTCACATCACCACTACTTGTTATCACCTCCCCATTTGCGCCCTTCACTGAAATTCGCATTTGCTCCCTTGTCTTACGCACTTTATTTACCTCCTTACAGAACATCTTTTTATTCTCCCTAAAATTTGATGATAGAGTGACAGATATAGGGTGTTTTGGCCGAGGTGGTGTGCAAAGTGAGAGGGTTAGGGAAAATGATTTGGTAAAAAGAGAAGAGGTAGTAAAAGCTTTGCGGAAGATGAAAGCCGGCAAGGCAGCAGGTTTGGATGGTATTGCAGTGGAATTTATTAAAGGGGGTGACTGTATTGTTGACTGGTTGGTAAGGCTATTTAATGTATGTATGACTCATGGTGAGGTGCCTCAGGATTGGCGGAATGGGTGCACAGTGTCATTGTACAAAGGCAAAAGGGATAAGAGTGAGTGCTCAAATTACAGAGGTTTAAGTTTGTTGAGTATTCCTGGTAAATTATATGGGAGGGTATTGATTGAGAGGGTGAAGGCATGTACAGAGCACCAGATTGGGGAAGAGCAGTGTGGTTTCTAAAGTGGTAGAGGATGTGTGGATGAGGTGTTTGCTTTGAAGAATGTATGTGAGAAATACTTAGAAAAGCAAATGGATTTGTATGTAGCATTTATGGATCTGGAGAAGGTATATGATAGAGTTGATAGAGATGCTCTTTGGAAGGTATTAAGAATATATGGTGTGGGAGGCAAGTTGTTAGAAGCAGTGAAAAGTTTTTATCAAGGATGTAAGGCATGTGTACGTGTAGGAAGAGAGGAAAAAGATTGGTTGTCAGTGAATGTAGGTTTGCGGCAGGAGTGTATGATGTCTCCATGGTTGTTTAATTTGTTTATGGATGGAGTTGTTAGGGAGGTGAATGCAAGAGTTTTGGAAAGAGGGGAAAATATGAAGTCTGTTGGGGATGAGAGAGCTTGGGAAGTGAGTCAGTTGTTGTTCGCTGATGATACAGTGCTGGTGGCTGATTCATGTGAGAAACTGCAGAAGCTGGTGGCTGCGTTTGGTAAAGTGTGTGAAAGAAGAAATTTAAGAGTAAATGTGAATAAGAGCAAGGTTATTAGGTACAGTAGGGTTGAGGGTCAGGTAAATTGGGAGGTAAGTTTGAATGAAGAAAAACTGGAGGAAGCAAAGTGTTTTACATATCTGGGAGTGGATCTGGCAGCGGATTGAACCATGGAAGCGGAAGTGAATCATAAAGTGGGGGAGGGGGCGAAAATCTTGGGAGCCTTGAAGAATGTGTGGAAGTATACGTATGTAAGGAGGAGAGATGGCCAGAGAGCGTTATTGGATTACGTGTTAATTGACAGGCGCGCGAAAGAGAGACTTTTGGATGTTAATGTAATGAGAGGTGAAACTGGAGGGATTTCTGATCATCATCTTGTGAAGGCGAAGGTGAAGATTTGTGGGGGTTTTGAGAAAAGAAGACAGAATGTTGGGGTGAAGAGGGTGGTGAGAGTAAGTGAGCTTGGGAAGGAGACTTGTGTGAGGACGTACCAGGAGAGACTGAGTACAAAATGAAAAAAGGTAAGAACAAAGGAGGTAAGGGGAGTGGGGGAGGAATGGGATGTATTTAGGGAAGCAGTGATGGCTTGCGCAAAAGATGCTTGTGGTATGAGAAGCGTGGGAGGTGGGTTGATTAGAAAGGGTAGTGATGTGGGATGAAGAAGTAAGATTATTAGTGAAAGAGAAGAGAGAGGCATTTAGGAGATTTTTACAGGGAAAAAAGCAAAGGAGTGTGAGGTGTAGAAAAGAAAGAGACAGGAGGTCAAGCGAAAGGTGCAAGAGGTGAAAAAGAGGGCAAATCAGAGTTGGGTGAGAGAGTATCATTAAATTTTAGGGAGAATAAAAAGATGTTCTATAAGAAGGTAAATAAAGTGCGTAAGACAAGGAAGCAAATTGGAACTTCAGTGAAGGGGGCTAAGGGGGAGGTGATAACAAGTAATTGTGATGTGAGAAGGAGATGGAGTGAGTATTTTGAAGGTTTGTTGAATGTGTTTCATGATAGAGTGGCAGATATAGGGTGTTTTGGTCGAGGTGGTTTGCAAAGTGAGAGGGTTAGGGAAAATGATTTGGTAAACAGAGAAGAGGTAGTAAAAGCTTTACGGAAGATGAAAGCCGGCAAGGCAGCAGGTTTGGATGGTATTTCAATGGAATTAATTAAGAAATTGGGGGACTGTATTGTTGACTTGTTGGTAAGGTTATTCAATGTATGTATGATTCATGTTGAGGTGCCTGAGGATTGGTGGAATGAGTGCATAGTGCCATTGTACAAAGACAAAGAGGATAAGAGGGAGTGCTCAAATTACAGAGGTATAAGTTTGTTGAGTATTCCTGGTAAATTATATGGGAGGGTATTGATTGAGAGGGTGAAGGCATGTACAGAGCATCAGATTGGGGAAGAGCAGTGTGGTTTCAGAAGTGGTAGAGGATGTGTGGATCAGGTGTTTGCTTTGAAGAATAAATGTGAGAAATACTTAAGCAAATGGATTTATACGTAGCATTTATGGATCTGGAGAAGGCATATGATAGAGTTGATAGAGATGCTCTGTGGAAGGTATTAAGAACATATGGTGTGGGAGGCAAGTTGTTAGAAGCAGTGAAAAGTTTTTATCAAGGATGTAAGGCATGTGTACGTATAGGAAGAGAGGAAAGTCATTGGTTCTCAGTGAATGTAGGTTTGCGGCAGGGGTGTATAATGTCTCCATGGTTGTTTAATTTGTTTATGGATGGGGATGTTAGGGAGGTGAATGCAAGAGTTTTGGAAAGAGGGGCAAGTATGAAGTCTGTTGGGGATGAGAGAGCTTGTGAAGTGAGTCAGTTGTTGTTCGCTGATGATACAGCGCTGGTGGCTGATTCATGTGAGAAACTGCAGAAGCTGGTGACTGAGTTTGATAAAGTGTGTGAAAGAAGAAAGTTAAGAGTAAATGTGAATAAAAGCAACGTTATTAGGTACAGTAGGGTTGAGGGTCAAGTTGATTGGGTGGTAAGTTTGAATGGAGAGAAACTGGAGGAAGTAAAGTGTTTTAGATATCTGGGAGTGGATTTGCCAGCGGATAGAACCATGGAAGCGGAAGTGAATCATAGGTTGAGGAAGGGGGCGAAAATCCTGGGAGCCTTGAAGAATGTGTGGAAGTCGAGAACATTATCTCGAAAAGTAAAATTGTCTATGTTTGAAGGAATAGTGGTACCAACTATATTGTATGGTTGCGAGGCTTGGGCTATGGATAGAGTTGTGCGCAGGAGGGTGGATGTGCTGGAAATGAGATGTTTGAGGACAATATGTGGTGTGAGGTTTTTTGATCGAGTAAGTAATGTAAGGGTAAGAGAGATGTGTGGAAATAAAAAGAACGTGGTTGAGAGAGCAGAAGAGGGTATTTTGAAATGGTTTGGGCACATGGAGAGAATGAGTGAGGAAAGATTGACCAAGAGGATATATGTGTTGAAGGTGGAGTGAACGAGGAGAAGTGGGAGACCAAATTGGAGGTGGAAAGATGGAGTGAAAAAGATTTTGAGTGATCAGGGCCTGAGCATGCAGGAGGATGAAAGGCGGGCAAGGAGTAGAGTGAATTGGATCGATGTGTTATACCGGGGTCGACTTGCTGTAGAAGGGTTGAATCAGGGCATGTGATGCGTCTGGGACAAGCCATGGAAAATTCTGTGGGGCCTGGATGCGGAAAGGGAGCTGTGGTTTCGGGCATTATTGCATGACAGCTAGAGACTGAGTGTGAACGAATGGGGCCTTTGTTGGCTTTTCCTAGCGCTACCACGCACACATGAGGGGGAGGGGGGATGTTATTACATGTGTGGCGAGCTGGCGATGAGAGTGAATAAAGGCAGACCGTGTGAATTGTGTGCATCTGTATATATGTAGGTGTCTGTGTGTGTATATATATGCGTACAATGAGATGTATGGGTATGTTTATTTCCGTGTGTGGATGTGTATGTATATACATGTGTATGGGGATGAATTGGGGCATTTCTTTCGTCTGTTTCCTTGCGCTACCTCGCCAACAGACGAAGAAATGGCCCAACCCACCCCATACACATGTATATACATACGTCCACACACGGAAAATATACATACCTACACAGCTTTCCATGGTTTACCCCAGACGCTTCACATGCACTGATTCAATCCACTGACAGCACGTCAACCCCGGAATACCACATCGATCCAATTCACTCTATTCCTTACCCTCCTTTCACCCTCCTGCATGTTCAGGCCCCGATCACACAAAATCTTTTTCACTCCATCTTTCCACCTCCAATTTGGTCTCCCACTTCTCCTCGTTCCCTCCACCTCCGACACATATATCCTCTTGGTCAACCTTTCCTCAATCATTCTCTCCATGTGCCCAAACCATTTCAAAACACCCTCTTCTGCTCTCTCAACCACGCTCTTTTTATTTCCACACATCTCTCTTACCCTCACGTTACTTACTCGATCAAACCACCTCACACCACACATTGTCCTCAAACATCTCATTTCCAGCACATCCATCCTCCTGCGCACAACTCTATCCATAGCCCACGCCTCGCAACCATACAACATTGTTGGAACCACTGTTCCTTCAAACATACCCATTTTTGCTTTCCGAGGTAATGTTCTCGACTTCCACACATTCTTCAAGGCTCCCAGGATTTTCGCCCCCTCACCCACCCTATGATCCACTTCCGCTTCCATGGTTCCATCCGCTGCCAAATCCACTCCCACATATCTAAAACACTTTACTTCCTCCAGTTTTTCTCCATTCAAACTTACCTCCCAATTGACTTGACCCTCAACCCTAATGTACCTAATAACCTTGCTCTTATTCACATTTACTCTTAACTTTCTTCTTTCACACACTTTACCAAACTCAGTCACCAGTTTCTGCAGTTTCTCACATGAATCAGCCACCAGCGCTGTATCATCTTCGAACAACAACTGACTCCCTTCCCAAGCCCTCTCATCCCCAACAGACTTCATACTTGCCTCTCTTTCCAAAACTCTTGCATTCACCTCCCTAACAACCCCATCCATAAACAAATTAAACAACCATGGAGACATCACACACCCCTGCCGCAAACCTACATTCACTGAGAACCAATCACTTTCTTCTCTTCCTACACGTACACATGCCTTACATCCTCGATAAAAACTTTTCACTGCTTCTAACAACTTGCCTCCCACACCATATATTCTTAATACCTTCCACAGAACATCTCTATCAACTCTATCATATGCCTTCTCCAGATCCATAAATTCTACATACAAATCCATTTCCTTTTCTAAGTATTTCTCATATACATTCTTCAAAGCAAACACTTGATCCACACATCCTCGACCACTTCTGAAACCACACTTCTCTTCCCCAATCTCATGCTCTGTACATACCTTCACCCTCTCAATCAATACCCTCCCATATAATTTACCAGGAATACTCAACAAACTTATACCTCTGTAATTTGAGCACTCACTCTTATCCCCTTTGCCTTTATACAATGGCACTATGCACGCATTCCGCCAATCCTCAGGCACCTCACCATGAGTCATACATACATTAAATAACCTTACCAACCAGTCAATAATACAGTCACCCCCTTTTTTAATAAATTCCACTGCAATACCATCCAAACCTGCTGCCTTGCCGGCTTTCATCTTCCGCAAAGCTTTTACTACCTCTTCTCTGTTTACCAAATCATTTTCCCTAACCCTCTCACTTTGCACACCACCTCGACCAAAACACCCTATATCTGCCACTCTATCGTCAAACACATTCAACAAACCTTCAAAATACTCACTCCATCTCCTTCTCACATCACCACTACTTGTTATCACCTCCCCATTTGCGCCCTTCACTGAAGTTCCCATTTGCTCCCTTGTCTTACGCACTTTTTTTACCTCCTTCCAGAACATCTTTTTATTCTCCCTAAAATTTAATGATACTCTCTCACCCCAACTCTCATTTGCCCTCTTTTTCACCTCTTGCACCTTTCTCTTGACCTCCTGTCTCTTTCTTTTATACATCTTCCACTCAATTTCATTTTATCCCTACAAAAATCGTCCAAATGCCTCTCTCTTCTCTTTCACTAATAATCTTACTTCTTCATCCTACCACTCACTACCCTTTCTAATCAATCCACCTCCTACTCTTCTCATGCCAAAAGCATCTTTTGCGCAATCCATCACTGATTCCCTAAATACATCCCATTCCTCCCCCACTCCCCTTACTTTTATTGTTCTCACCTTTTTCCATTCTGTACTCAGTCTCTCCTAGTACTTCCTCACACACAATATATATATATATATATATATATATATATATATATATATATATATATATATATATATATATATATATATATATATATATATATATATATATATATATATATATATATATATATATGGTGTTTGACAAGAAAATAGTGAAATTGGAGAAAAATGTAGCTTAGACATTGAAGCTTATTGATACAGTGGTTAAATTGATGAGAACTGCTATTGACGTTTGTGTAAATAAATCATACATTTCCTTTTTCCATAGCCAGAGATTGAACCATTATGTGACATTCATTTTTTCATTCACTTCAAGCTAGAAGTTTCAGTTTTCTAAATTGTTTCTTACATTTTTCATACGTATATATATGTATGTGTGTGTGTGTGTATATGTGCGTATGTATGTGTATGTGTGTGTATGTGTATATGTGTATATATATGTATATTATCCCTGGGGATAGGGATGAAAGAATACTTCCCACGTATTCCTCACGTGTCGTAGAAAGCGACTAGAGGGGACGGGAGCGGGGGGCCAGAAATCCTCCCCTCCTTCTATTAACTTTCTAAAATGGGAAACAGAAGAAGGAGTCACGCGGGGAGTGCTCATCCTCCTCGAAGGCTCAGAGTGGGGTGCCTAAATGTGTGTGGATGTAACCAAGATGTGAAAAAAGGAGAGATAGGTAGTATGTTTGAGGAAAGGAACCTGGATGTTTTGGCTCTGACTGAAACGAAGCTCAAGGGTAAAGGGGAAGAGTTGTTTGGGAATGTCTGGGGAGTAAAGTCAGGGGTTAGTGAGAGGACAAGAGCAAGGGAAGGAGTAGCAATACTCCTGAAACAGGAGTTGTGGGAGTATATGATAGAATGTAAGAAAGTAAATTCTCGATTAATATGGGTAAAACTGAAAGTTGATGGAGAGAGATGGGTGATTATTGGTGCATATGCACCTGGGCATGAGAAGAAAGATCATGAGAGGCAAGTGTTTTGGGAGCAGCTGAATGAGTGTGCTAGTGGCTTTGATGCACGAGACCGGGTTATAGTGATGGGTGATTTGAATGCAAAGGTGAGTAATGTGGCAGTTGAGGGTATAATTGGTATACATGGGGTGTTCAGTGTTGTACATGGAAATGGTGAAGAGCTTGTAGATTTATGTGCTGAAAAAGGACTGATGATTGGGAATACCTGGTTTAAAAAGCGAGATATACATAAGTATACTTATGTAAGTAGGAGAGATGGCCAGAGAGCGTTATTGAATTACGTGTTAATTGACAGGCGTGCGAAAGAGAGACTTTTGGATGTTAATGTGCTGAGAGGTGCAACTGGAGGGATGTGTGATCATTATCTTGTGGAGGCTAAGGTGAAGATTTGTATGGGTTTTCAGAAAAGAAGAGTGAATGTTGGGGTGAAGAGGGTGGTGAGAGTAAGTGAGCTTGGGAAGGAGACCTGTGTGAGGAAGTACCTGGAGAGACTGAGTACAGAACGGAAAAAGGTGAGAACAATGTAAGTAAGGGGAGTGGGGAAGGAATGGGATGTATTTAGGGAATCAGTGATGGATTGCGCAAAAGATGCTTGTGGCATGAGAAGAGTGGGAGGTGGGTTGATTAGAAAGGGTAGTGAGTGGTGGGATGAAGAAGTAAGAGTATTAGTGAAAGAGAAGAGAGAGGCATTTGGACGATTTTTACAGGGAAAAAATGCAATTGAGTGGGAGATGTATAAAAGAAAGAGACAGGAGGTCAAGAGAAAGGTGCAAGAGGTGAAAAAAAGGGCAAATGAGAGTTGGGGTGAGAGAGTATCATTAAATTTTAGGGAGAATAAAAAGATGTTCTGGAAGGAGGTAAATAAAGTGCGTAAGACAAGGGAGCAAATAGGAACTTCAGTGAAGGGCGCAAATGGGGAGGTGATAACAAGTAGTGGTGATATGAGAAGGAGATGGAGTGAGTATTTTGAAGGTTTGTTGAATGTGTTTCATGATAGAGTGGCAGATATAGGGTGTTTTGGTCGAGGTGGTGTGCAAAGTGAGAGGGTTAGGGAAAATGATTTGGTAAACAGAGAAGAGGTAGTGAAAGCTTTGCGAAAGATGTAAGCCGGCAAGGCAGCAGGTTTGGATGGTATTGCAGTGGAATTTATTAAAAAAGGGGGTGACTGTATTGTTGACTGGTTGGTAAGGTTATTTAATGTATGTATGACATATGGTGAGGTGCCTGAGGATTGGCGGAATGCGTGCATAGTGCCATTGTACAAAGGCAAAGGGGATAAGAGTGAGTGCTCAAATTACAGAGGTATAAGTTTGTTGAGTATTCCTGGTAAATTATATGAGAGGGTATTGATTGAGAGGGTGAAGGCATGTACAGAGCATCAGATTGGGGAAGAGCAGTGTGGTTTCAGAAGTGGTAGAGGATGTGTGGATCAGGTGTTTGCTTTGAAGAATGTATGTGAGAAATACTTAGAAAAGCAAATGGATTTGTATGTAGCATTTATGGATCTGGAGAAGGCATATGATAGAGTTGATAGAGAAGCTCTGTGGAAGGTATTAAGAATATATGGTGTGGGAGGAAAGTTGTTATAAGCAGTGAAAAGTTTATATCGAGGATGTAAGGCATGTGTACGTGTAGGAAGAGAGGAAAGTGATTGGTTCTCAGTGAATGTAGGTTTGCGGCAGGGGTGTGTGATGTCTCCATGGTTGTTTAATTTGTTTATGGATGGGGTTGTTAGGGAGGTAAATGCAAGAGTTTTGGAAAGAGGGGCAAGTATGAAGTCCGTTGGGGATGAGAGAGCTTGGGAAGTGAGTCAGTTGTTGTTCGCTGATGATACAGCGCTGGTGGCTGATTCATGTGAGAAACTGCAGAAGCTGGTGACTGAGTTTGGTAAAGTATGTGGAAGAAAGTTAAGAGTAAATGTGAATAAGAGCAAGGTTATTAGGTACAGTAGGGTTGAGGGTCAAGTCAATTGGGAGGTGAGTTTGAATGGAGAAAAACTGGAGGAAGTGAAGTGTTTTAGATATCTGGGAGTGGATCTGGCAGCGGATGGAACCATGGAAGCGGAAGTGGATCATAGGGTAGGGGAGGGGGCGAAAATTCTGGGGGCCTTGAAGAATGTGTGGAAGTCGAGAACATTATCTCGGAAAGCAAAAATGGGTATGTTTGAAGGAATAGTGGTTCCAACAATGTTGTATGGTTGCGAGGCGTGGGCTATGGATAGAGTTGTGCGCAGGAGGATGGATGTGCTGGAAATGAGACGTTTTAGGACAACGTGTGGTGTGAGGTGGTTTGATCGAGTGAGTAGCGTAAGGGTAAGAGAGATGTGTGGAAATAAAAAGAGCGTGGTTGAGAGAGCAGAAGAGGGTGTTTTGAAGTGGTTTGGGCACATGGAGAGAATGAGTGAGGAAAGATTGACCAAGAGGATATATGTGTCGGAGGTGGAGGGAACGAGGAGAAGAGGGAGACCAAATTGGAGGTGGAAAGATGGAGTGAAAAAGATTTTGTGTGATCGGGGCCTGAACATGCAGGAGGGTGAAAGGAGGGCAAGGAATAGAGTGAATTGGATCGATGTGGTATACCGGGGTTGACATGCTGTCAGTGGATTGAATCAAGGCATGTGAAGCGTCTGGGGTAAACCATGGAGAGCTGTGTAGGTATGTATATTTGCGTGTGTGGACGTATGTATATACATGTGTTTGGGGGGGGGGGGGCCATTTCTTTCGTCTGTTTCCTTGCGCTACCTCGCAAACGCGGGAGACAGCGAAAAAGTATAATAACAAAAATAATAAAAATATATATATATATATATATATATATATATATATATATATATATATATATATATATATATATATATATATATATATATATATATATATATATATATATATATATATATATATATATACATATATATTCCCTGGGGATAAGGGAGAAAGAATACTTCCCACGTATTACCTGCGTGTCGTATAAGGCGACCAAAAGGGAAGGGAGCGGGGGGCTGGAAATCCTCCTCTCTCGTTTTTTTTTTTTTATTAACCAAAAGAAGGAACAGAGAAGAAGGCCAGGTGAGGATATTCCAACAAAGGCCCAGTCCTCTGTTTTTAACGCTACCTCGCTATCGCGGGAAATGGCGAATAGTATGAAAAAAAAGAAAAAAAAAAAAATATATATATATATATATATATATATATATATATATATATATATATATATATGTATATATATATATCATATATATGGTTGGTGAGGATATTTAATGTATGTATGACTCATGGTGAGGTGCCTGAGGATTGGCGGAATGCGTGCATAGTGCCATTGTACAAAGGCAAAGGGGATAAGAGTGAGTGCTCAAATTACAGAGGTATAAGTTTGTTGAGTATTCCTGGTAAATTATATGGGAGGGTATTAATTGAGAGGGTGAAGGCATGTACAGAGCATCAGATTGGGGAAGAGCAGTGTGGTTTCAGAAGTGGTAGAGGATGTGTGGATCAGGTGTTTGCATTGAAGAATGTATGTGAGAAATACTTAGAAAAGCAAATGGATTTGTATGTAGCATTTATGGATCTGGAGAAGGCATATGATAGAGTTGATAGAGATGCTCTGTGGAAGGTATTAAGAATATATGGTGTGGGAGGCAAGTTGTTAGAAGCAGTGAAAAGTTTTCATCGAGGATGTAAGGCATGTGTACGTGTAGGAAGAGAGGAAAGTGATTGGTTCTCAGTAAATGTAGGTTTGCGGCAGGGGTGTGTGATGTCTCCATGGTTGTTTAATTTGTTTATGGATGGGGTTGTTAGGGAGGTGAATGCAAGAGTTTTGGAAAGAGGGGCAAGTATGAAGTCTGTTGGGGATGAGAGAGCTTGGGAAGTGAGTCAGTTGCTGTTCGCTGATGATACAGCGCTGGTGGCTGATTCATGTGAGAAACTGCAGAAGCTGGTGACTGAGTTTGGTAAAGTGTGTGAAAGAAGAAAGTTAAGAGTAAATGTGAATAAGAGCAAGGTTATTAGGTACAGTAGGGTTGAGGGTCAAGTCAATTGGGAGGTGAGTTTGAATGGAGAAAAACTGGAGGAAGTGAAGTGTTTTAGATATCTGGGAGTGGATCTGGCAGCGAATGGAACCATGGAAGCGGAAGTGGATCATAGGGTGGAGGAGGGGGCGAAAATTCTGGGAGCCTTCAAGAATGTGTGGAAGTCGAGAACATTATCTCGGAAAGCAAAAATTGGTATGTTTGAAGGAATAGTGGTTCCAACAATGTTGTATGGTTGCGAGGCGTGGGCTATGGATAGAGTTGTGCGCAGGAGGATGGATGTGCTGGAAATGAGATGTTTGAGGACAATGTGTGGTGTGAGGTGGTTTGATCGAGTAAGTAACGTAAGGGTAAGAGAGATATGTGGAAATAAAAAGAGCGTGGTTGAGAGAGCAGAAGAGGGTGTTTTGAAATGGTTTGGGCACATGGAGAGAATGAGTGAGGAAAGATTGACCAAGAGGATATATGTGTCGGAGGTGGAGGGAACGAGGAGAAGAGGGAGACCAAATTGGAGGTGGAAAGATGAAGTGAAAAAGATTTTGTGTGATCGGGGCCTGAACGTGGGTTGGGCCATTTCTTTCGTCTGTTTCCTTGCGCTACCTCGCAAACGCGGGAGACAGCTACAAAGCAAAAAAAAAGAAAAAAAAAAAAAAAAAAAATATATATATATATATATATATATATATATATATATATATATATATATATATATATATATATATATATATATAGACACAGCTACATCAGGTTCGATATATTTTAGGAAAAAAGAATTATATTGTACCTAGACCCAGCTTGGTGTGTGGCAGAACCAGACACCAGCAGAGCACCTAACCAGTGGTAGTGGGACCCAGGCTGTTATGTGTCAGCCCCACTCTCAATACAGCACCACACCAGTGGTACTGTACCGGGACCGAGGCTGGTGTGTGGTAGCAGCGTAACCAGACAGGAGGGTCCCAGGTGTGAGGCAGCCGTCATCATCAGCACCACATCCAGGCATTACCTTTTCCCTCTCGCACTTAAATAAAAACTCGTCAAAGAGACGGCCAATTTGCGCAATACTTCCAATTTACACAGTCTTTTACCTGCCCAATACGTTTAATAGATCCATCCTAGACAGCAGAAAGAGCACTAGAGTTCTAACCCCACACTACATTCATATTTCTAGTATTTTCTATCGTGAGCTGGGTCATCAAGGGCGTTTTTCATCATCTTTATCATTTTTTTTCTAGATGCAACCTTTGTGAGGTATGTCATAATAGTCAATCTTTACCTGAAAACATTTCGACATAATTCGTAGTCTCATTTTTTTTTCTTTTTTTTTGTCAGACAAACCCTCCGTGGTTTTCAGTGGTCTTGATTAAGTAATCATAGTAGTTCTGATGAACTAACGTTTTGATACAATTACGAAGCCATCAAAAGTCAGCATACTTGATGATATCAGATACTGCCCGGTCTTATTGGAAGTTTAGTGTTGGTGTTATATGATGTTCATGGAAAATTCTCATCTTATCTTTCCGAAACTACGTTTAAATGAGATCATATTTTGGTACTGATATAGACATGCAATCGTCCCGGAGCAAAGGAACTAGTGGGGAACTAGCAGGATGAGGTACTGCCAGAAATCCACTTAGGTTGTCAGAATGGAAGGAAGATCAGTGTCAGGTCTGGAGCAGGAAACTGAGTTCGTCAGTGCACACCTGAGGCATGTATTTACAAACCTGTTCGAAAACTTATGCTATCATCCTATTCATTTGTTAAGTTTATGTTAGGCATAATGTACTAGATATACATATTTGATATTAACATTCTAAGTCAGATTCGACCGACCTTTTTCATCCCACTACCATTCTAGCCATCAAGAAAATCATTCATTACCCCCAGCTGCAAGAGACCGAAACTCTAAAAAGTACCTTAGTTCAGTGTATCCAGGAAGCCTTAACATTACAGCTAATGGAGATTCCTGAGAGCGTGTTGTACTGCCGAATGTATGTATCCATGCCTCAGGGAATAAAAGGGTTTGGGATATACTCCACCAGAAGATTTTGAGCATTGGACCTACATGTACATAGTGCATTTTGGCAGATGTATTTGCTTTGTCTCTTCAGTATATAAATTGATGAGAAATCTGAATTATGTAAGAAGGAATGTTGAGTGTAGCTGGGTACTTATGAACGGCGAGGAGAAATTAGAAATTTACAAAGGAGTTCCCCGTTCAGTAGACTCTGATAAAAATCTTTGACAATACCTGGCAATCTAGTTGAAACTTTCAGAAGTGGAATAAACAGCACTGAGAGACAAACTTTTAAACCTTCGTTAGCATTAAAAAATACCAGCAAAAAGGGACTGTACATGTCCAGAGTGTTACTGATAGTCTAAGTACCATGCACTTCAGTTGAAACCACCGCCAATTGTTGTCCAGTGAAAACAACGAAATCGCTTTTTGGTAACTATATGGCTGATTCCTGTGGGCATAACAGACATCACACATCTTCAGTTGCTTCCCGCCTCGGTGTTAACGGGGAAAACACTGAAAATCTGACTTTACCTCCGTATATATATATAGGCTAAAAAGGTAATCAGAACTTTCATTGTTTTCGATGACTAAACAGAAGTCTTAGTCAAATCTGCATCCATAATATGATTGGTTTAGTGTTGCTGAATTCAGCTTCCATCATAATGTCATTCTGTCAAAGACACATTTCCATTTTTCCCCTTAGCAAAGCATCATTATTTCACACAAAGGCCTCAAAATCAGAATATTTCTTTACTCTCTCCTCTATGCATGGCATATAGCTGAAGAACTTTTCACGAACAAAACTTGAATGCTCCTTGATTTCATCAATGAAAAAAACAATTGCTGTTGGAAGTTTCCAATCGAAAGACCATTTCAGTTGTATTACTCAGCGCTTACATAGTTGTAGTCACTGAAGCCAGCCAGCCACTGTATCGTGGGGCCGTTCGTGCATGTTTGTCAACTTAACGTGAAGTGATAAACTGCGAGAGATAATCTCAAAGAATACAATCTGCACGTTGCACCAGCTGAAACTAATTGTTTTATTCCTTTCCAAGAAACTCTTCCCTCGTATGATTAATATGACTTCCTAGGACAGAGTAATTAAGTGCAACACCTACCTCATAGATCAGTGTAATTGGGTGAGTTACTGGGCTCCTCGATCAAAGTAATTAAATGACTCTCACTGGGGTATCTAAGGTAATGCATATGACTTTTAAGACATTGTAACAAGCAGTTTATGATATTCCGTAGTAAGATTGTTAACCTAGATAGGATAGGGTACGCTCGCAGGTACTCCAACAGTCACTAAAGAATTAGCAAATGTAGACAAGAACAGGAAACGTCAGTGTAAACTAACGTGAAGAGGGAACTCCTGTCGGTGGAACAACATTATCATTGTAGTTCCTTGTATCCAGAGTTTCTTTTTGTACTCGACATGATGTAGCTGGGGGTCACGTCGACTGAGGGACCTTTCAAGAAATGGCGTTGTGGCAGGTGTCTGAAGTTGACAGTAGCACAGCTCGGCAGGAACATCGTCCACACACCTATAAGTGTTGTGGGTATGGTGGATCTAGTCATAGACGCGACTGTATGTTGGATGCAGTTAGATATACTTAGCTGGACTTGGTCGCTGGAGACACAGGTAGGAAGGCAACGCGTAGAGCTGGCACCGACCGACTGAAACAGCACAGGTAAGAGATAACTTATGTCTCCTGGATACAGAGCAGCGTGGAGGCTTAATCGATTAACTCAACAGTTAGTAGAGAGACAACACTGTGGCGTCGTCGTAGATAAATCAGACAGCTGGTAAAGGTTGATTAGTTATTTGGGCTCGAGGCCTAACGACATCTAGGATTATTAAAACTCGAAGTCAACCTTTAACACTTCCCTCTGGTGTATCGCAGCTTTGGGAAACAGGAGAATTTATAAAGTCCTGGATAACGGCTGGAATCTTAAATAGACATTGGTCTTGGGGTAATCATAAATATGACAATATATATATATATATATATATATATATATATATATATATATATATATATATATATATATATATATATATATATATATATATATATATATACATATATATATATATTATTTTTTTTTCTTATTTTGCTTTGTCGCTGTCTTCCGCGGTAGCGAGGTAGCGTAAGGAAACAGACGAAAGAATAGCCAAACCCGCCCACATACATATGCATATACATACACGTCCACACACGCAAATATACATAACTATACATCTCAATGTACACATATAAATACACACACAGATATATACATATATACGAATGTACATAATTCATACTGTCTGCCCTTATTTGTTACCATCGCCACCTCGCCACACATGAAATAACAACCCCCTCCCACCTCATGTGTGCGAGGTAGCGCTAGGAAAGACACCAAAGGCCCCATTCGTTCACACTCAGTCTCTAGCTATCATGTAATAAAGCACCGAAACCACAGCTCCCTTTCCACATCCAGGCCCCACACACTTTCCATGGTTTACCACAGACGCTTCACATGCCCTGGTTCAATCCATTGACAGCACGTCGACCCCGGTATACCACATCGTTCCAATTCACCCTATTCCTTGCACGCCTTTCACCCTCCTGTATGTTCAGGCCCCGATCACTCAAAATCTTTTTCACTCCATCTTTCCACCTCAAATTTGTTCTCCCACTTCTCCTCGTTCCCTCCACCTCTGACACATATATCCTCTTGGTCAATCTTTCCCTACTCATTCTCTCCATGTGACCAAACCATTTCAAAACACCCTCTTCTGCTCTCTCAAACACGCTCTTTTTCATTCCAAACATCTCTCTCACCCTTACATTACTTACTCGATCAAACCACCTCACACCACACATTGTCCTCAAACATCTCATTTCCAGCACATCCACCCTCCTGCGCACAACTCTATCCATAGCCCACGCCTGGATTGATTCAGGGCATGTGAAGCGTCTGGGGTAAACCATGGAAAGTTCTGTGGGGCCTGGATGTGGACAGGGAGCTATGGTTTCGGGCATTATTACATGACAGCTAGAGACTTGTCTTTTCCTAGCGTTACCTCGCACACATGAGGGGGAGGGGGATCGTATTCCATGTATGGCGAGGTGGCGATGGGAATAAATAAAGGCAGACAGTATGAATTATGTACATGTGTATATATGTATATGTCTGTGTGTGTATATATATGTGTACATTGAGATGTATAGGTATGTATATTTCC
Organism: Panulirus ornatus; assembly: GCF_036320965.1. Classification (NCBI taxonomy): domain Eukaryota; kingdom Metazoa; phylum Arthropoda; class Malacostraca; order Decapoda; family Palinuridae; genus Panulirus; species Panulirus ornatus. Next base: position 18,317,179 of record NC_092241.1, read on the forward strand.
GTGTGTGGACGTGTATGTATATACATGTGTATGGAGGTGGGTTGGGCCATTTCTTTCGTCTGTTTCCTTGCTCTACCTCGCAAACGCGGGAGACAGCGACAAAGCAAAATAAATAATAGATAAATAATATATATATATATATATATATATATATATATATATATATATATATATATATATATATATATATATATAATATATATCATTTTTATTTATCATACTTTGTCGCTGTCTCCCGCGTTTGCGAGGTAGCGCAAGGAAACAGACGAAAGAAATGGCCCAACCCCCCGCATACACATGTATATACATACGTCCACAAACGCAAATATACATACCTACACAGCTTTCCATGGCTTACCCCAGACGCTTCACATGCCTTGATTCAATCCACTGACAGCACGTCAACCCCTGTATACCACATCGCTCCAATTCATTCTATTCCTTGCCCTCCTTTCACCCTCCTGCATGTTCAGGCCCCGATCATACAAAATCTTTTTCACTCCATCTTTCCACCTCCAATTTGGTCTCCCTCTTCTCCTTGTTCCCTCCACCTCCGACACATATATCCTCTTGGTCAATCTTTCCTCACTCATCCTCTCCATGTGCCCAAACCACTTCAAAACACCCTCTTCTGCTCTCTCAACCACGCTCTTTTTATTTCCACACATCTCTCTTACCCTTACGTTACTTACTCGATCAAACCACCTCACACTACACATTGTCCTCAAACATCTCATTTCCAGCACATCCATCCTCCTGCGCACAACTCTATCCATAGCCCACGCCTCGCAACCATACAACATTGTTGGAACCACTATTCCTTCAAACATACCCATTTTTGCTTTCCGAGATAATGTTCTCGACTTCCACACATTCTTCAAGGCCCCCAGAATTTTCGCCCCCTCCCCCACCCTATGATTCACTTCCGCTTCCATGGTTCCATCCGCTGCCAGATCCACTCCCAGATATCTAAAACACTTCACTTCCTCCAGTTTTTCTACATTCAAACTCACCTCCCAATTGACTTGACCCTCAACCCTACTGTACCTAATAACCTTGCTCTTATTCACATTTACTCTTAACTTTCTTCTTCCACACACTTTACCAAACTCAGTCACCAGCTTCTGCAGTTTCTCACATGAATCAGCCACCAGCGCTGTATCATCAGCGAACAACAACTGACTCACTTCCCAAGCTCTTTCATCCCCAACAGACTTCATACTTGCCCCTCTTTCCAAAACTCTTGCATTTACCTCCCTAACAACCCCATCCATAAACAAATTAAACAACCATGGAGACATCACACACCCCTGCCGCAAACCTACATTCACTGAGAACCAATCACTTTCCTCTCTTCCTACACGTACGCATGCCTTACATCCTCGATAAAAACTTTTCACTGCTTCTAACAACTTTCCTCCCACACCATATATTCTTAATACCTTCCACAGAGCATCTCTATCAACTCTATCATATGCCTTCTCCAGATCCATAAATGCTACATACAAATCCATTTGCTTTTCTAAGTATTTCTCACATACATTCTTCAAAGCAAACACCTGATCCACACATCCTCTACCACTTCTGAAACCACACTGCTCTTCCCCAATCTGATGCTCTGTACATGCCTTCACCCTCTCAATCAATACCCTCCCATATAATTTACCAGGAATACTCAACAAACTTATACCTCTTTCTAAAATGGGAAACAGAAGAAGGAGTCACGCGGGGAGTGCTCATCCTCCTCGAAGGCTCAGAGTGGGGTGCCTAAATGTGTGTGGATGTAACCAAGATGTGAAAAAAGGAGAGATAGGTAGTATGTTTGAGGAAAGGAACCTGGATGTTTTGGCTCTGAGTGAAACGAAGCTCAAGGGTAAAGGGAAAGAGTGGTTTGGGAATGTCTGGGGAGTAAAGTCAGGGGTTAGTGAGAGGACAAGAGCAAGGGAAGGAGTAGCAATACTCCTGAAACAGGAGTTGTGGGAGTATGTGATAGAGTGTAAGAAAGTAAATTCTCGATTAATATGGGTAAAACTGAAAGTTGATGGAGAGAGGTGGGTGATTATTGGTGCATATGCACCTGGGCATGAGAAGAAAGATCAGGAGAGGCAAGTGTTTTGGGAGCAGCTGAATGAGTGTGTTAGTGGTTTTGATGCACGAGACCGGGTTATAGTGATGGGTGATTTGAATGCAAAGGTGAGTAATGTGGCAGTTGAGGGAATAATTGGTATACATGGGGTGTTCAGTGTTGTAAATGGAAATGGTGAAGAGCTTGTAGATTTATGTGCTGAAAAAGGACTGATGATTGGGAATACCTGGTTTAAAAAGCGAGATATACATAAGTATACTTATGTAAGTAGGAGAGATAGCCAGAGAGCGTTATTGGATTACGTGTTAATTGACAGGCGTGCGAAAGAGAGACTTTTGGATGTTAATGTGCTGAGAGGTGCAACTGGAGGGATGTCTGATCATTATCTTGTGGAGGCTAAGGTGAAGATTTGTATGGGTTTTCAGAAAAGAAGAGTGAATGTTGGGGTGAAGAGGATGGTGAGAGTAAGTGAGCTTGAGAAGGAGACCTGTGTGAGGAAGTACCAGGAGAGACTGAGTACAGAATGGAAAAAGGTGAGAACAATGGAAGTAAGGGGAGTGGGGGAGGAATGGGATGTATTTAGGGAATCAGTGATGGATTGCGCAAAAGATGCTTGTGGCATGAGAAGAGTGGGAGGTGGGTTGATTAGAAAGGGTAGTGAGTGGTGGGATGAAGAAGTAAGAGTATTAGTGAAAGAGAAGAGAGAGGCATTTGGACGATTTTTGCAGGGAAAAAATGCAATTGAGTGGGAGATGTATAAAAGAAAGAGACAGGAGGTCAAGAGAAAGGTGCAAGAGGTGAAAAAAAAGGGCAAATGAGAGTTGGGGTGAGAGAGTATCATTAAATTTTAGGGAGAATAAAAAGATGTTCTGGAAGGAGGTAAATAAAGTGCGTAAGACAAGGGAGCAAATGGGAACTTCAGTGAAGGGCGCAAATGGGGAGGTGATAACAAGTAGTGGTGATGTGAGAAGGAGATGGAGTGAGTATTTTGAAGGTTTGTTGAATGTGTTTGATGATAGAGTGGCAGATATAGGGTGTTTTGGTCGAGGTGGTGTGCAAAGTGAGAGGGTTAGGGAAAATGATTTGGTAAACAGAGAAGAGGTAGTGAAAGCTTTGCGGAAGATGAAAGCCGGCAAGGCAGCAGGTTTGGATGGTATTGCAGTGGAATTTATTAAAAAAGGGGGTGACTGTATTGTTGACTGGTTGGTAAGGTTATTTAATGTATGTATGACTCATGGTGAGGTGCCTGAGGATTGGCGGAATGCGTGCATAGTGCCATTGTACAAAGGCAAAGGGGATAAGAGTGAGTGCTCAAATTACAGAGGTATAAGTTTGTTGAGTATTCCTGGTAAATTATATGGGAGGGTATTGATTGAGAGGGGAAGAGCAGTGTGGTTTCAGAAGTGGTAGAGGATGTGTGGATCAGATGTTTGCTTTGAAGAATGTATGTGAGAAATACTTAGAAAAGCAAATGGATTTGTATGTAGCATTTATGGATCTGGAGAAGGCATAAGATAGAGTTGATAGAGATGCTCTGTGGAAGGTATTAAGAATATATGGTGTGGGAGGAAAGTTGTTAGAAGCAGTGAAAAGTTTTTATCGAGGATGTAAGGCATGTGTACGTGTAGGAAGAGAGGAAAGTGATTGGTTCTCAGTGAATGTAGGTTTGCGGCAGGGGTGTGTGATGTCTCCATGGTTGTTTAATTTGTTTATGGATGGGGTTGTTAGGGAGGTAAATGCAAGAGTTTTGGAAAGAGGGGCAAGTATGAAGTCTGTTGGGGATGAGAGAGCTTGGGAAGTGAGTCAGTTGTTGTTCGCTGATGATACAGCGCTGGTGGCTGATTCATGTGAGAAACTGCAGAAGCTGGTGACTGAGTTTGGTAAAGTGTGTGGAAGAAGAAAGTTAAGAGTAAATGTGAATAAGAGCAAGGTTATTAGGTACAGTAGGGTTGAGGGTCAAGTCAATTGGGAGGTGAGTTTGAATGTAGAAAAACTGGAGGAAGTGAAGTGTTTTAGATATCTGGGAGTGGATCTGGCAGCGGATGGAACCATGGAAGCGGAAGTGAATCATAGGGTGGGGGAGGGGGCGAAAATTTTGGGAGCCTTGAAGAATATGTGGAAGTCGAGAACATTGTCTCGGAAAGCAAAAATGGGTATGTTTGAAGGAATAGTGGCTCCAACAATGTTGTATGGTTGCGAGGCGTGGGCTATGGATAGAGTTGTGCGCAGGAGGATGGATGTGCTGGAAATGAGATGTTTGAGGACAATGTGTGGTGTGAGGTGGTTTGATCGAGTGAGTAACGTAAGGGTAAGAGAGATGTGTGGAAATAAAAAGAGCGTGGTTGAGAGAGCAGAAGAGGGTGTTTTGAAGTGGTTTGGGCACATGGAGAGGATGAGTGAGGAAAGATTGACCAAGAGGATATATGTGTCGGAGGTGGAGGGAGCAAGGAGAAGAGGGAGACCAAATTGGAGGTGGAAAGATGGAGTGAAAAAGATTTTGTGTGATCGGGGCCTGAACATGCAGGAGGGTGAAAGGAGGGCAAGGAATAGAGTAAATTGGAGCGATGTGGTATACCGGGGTTGACGTGCTGTCAGTGGATTGAATCAAGGCATGTGAAGCGTCTGGGGTAAACCATGGAAAGCTGTGTAGGTATGTATATTTGCGTGTGTGGACGTATGTATATACATGTGTATGTGGGGGGTTGGGCCATTTCTTTCGTCTGTTTCCTTGCGCTACCTCGCAAACGCGGGAGACAGCGACAAAGTATAAAAAAGAAAAAAAAAAATATACATACATATATATATATATATATATATATATATATATATATATATATATATATATATATATATATATATATATATATATATATATATATATATATATATATATATATATATATATATATATATGTATATATATATATATATACATATATATATATATATATATATATATATATATATATATATATATATATATATATATATATATATATATATATATATATATATATATATATATATATTATCCTTGGGGCTAGGGGATTAAGAATACTTCCCACGTATTCCCTGCGTGTCGTAGAAGGCGACTAAAAGGGGAGGGAGCGGGGGGCTGGAAATCCTCCCCTCTCGTTTTTTTTTAATTTTCCAAAAGAAGGAACAGAGAATTGGGCCAGGTGAGGGTATTCCCTCAAGGCCCAGTCCTCTGTTCTTAACGCTACCTCGCTAATGCGGGAAATGGCGAATAGTTTGAAAGAAAAAAAAAAAAAGATATATATATATATATATATATATATATATATATATATATATATATATATATATATATATATATATATATATATATATATATATATATATATATATATATATATATATATATATATATATTTATGTATACATATATATATATATATATATATATATATATATATATATATATATATATATATATATATATATATATATATATATATATATATGAGACTGTGTGCCATACGGAATTACTTAAGCTGATGTAGGAAAAAAAAATATCTCCCAAAGTATCTGACTCAAAATCAAATATCTGTGTATGCAGTGAAAGATCATTCTTGCATTATCCGAGTTGTGACTTAGCCATGATGACAGCTGATTTTCCAGGTAAACCTTATTTAACGTGCGAACGTCCAATACCAAACAAGAAAACGTGAAGGTAAAGGCGTGTGAGCGTGTTAATGGCCAAGCGCAGGTTCGGGGTATTGGGAAGCTGTCTCGTATACACCACAAGCCTGACCTGGAAGAATGACTAGAGATGCATCTGGGTAAATGTTCACAATCAGCAACGGTGGAAGGTTTGTTTCAAGCTGTTCTTCCTGACGTGTGTTTGAAAATAAAAATGAAATTCGTGAGCTACTTACCTTATTACTGTTGGGCTAATTTCTTTTCTCCTGGTTCATTCATAATTGGAACAGTAAACTCATTATCCATCATTGCTCTTATTAGATAGATTTGTTACGCTGCAAGACTGAGGTTTCTAAGTAATTAATGTTAGGGAAAACTATAAGGAAACTTTGACGTATCCAGAACGACTTGACAATATCTACAAGGTAATAAGGGAGTTTGACTAGTCCTCAGGTGTTCTGCATCCCGAAGAATGATCTATAATGGTCCAGCGGTAAGGAGACATTACCTGTAACCTCTTTGGAGCCAGCAACTATGTAGTTACTTTGATGCTAGGCGACTTCGGGCCTCATGAGCCTAGCACTATCCGGTGTCACAACTATGGTATGATATGTGACGTGACCTGTCACCAGGACAATATTCTTGGACACCAGGGGTAGTGCCAAGGATCTTAGACTCTGGGGGTTCATTTAGCGACAGTATATACGCATCATTGAGGTAACGCATGTAGTGCGGTCACAGACACTGTCATTGATACAGATCTCTTCAGGATACACAATAAATGATGAGAATGACGCTATCAATGATACGTCTTTTCAAGGCTCACGACTAAAGACGAGAGAGGCGTTGCTCATGATACAGCAGTAGTGACGACCCACACCTAACGAAAAAATAAAGTCAAGGTGCACTGTTGTCTCCAGTACACCGAGATGAGGATACATGATAGGTGGAGATATAGGTCGTGACCGTGATACACTCCTGGTCAGGATACGGACGAAGGTGAGGATGTAATAGTGGTAAGAGTAAGTGAGGAAGACAATAGCCCAGCCGAACATTAGTCAAAACTACATTAAGACTGGAATGTAAACAGAAAGGCATTCATTACACCCATTGTTTGTGTTACCGTCCTGCCGCTGGTGTTGATATGGACCTGCTGCAGGGTGTAACACTGAGGCATTTTCTCCTGAAGTTAATGGATACAAAAAATGGCCTTTATTAAGAAAATTTGCTTATAACAAATGAACTATTTGTGAGTACATTTATCAAAGTTAGCGTAATCTAATGATCCATGTCGAGTATCCATGACTTTCAGAAGCATCTAATTCTTAATAATGTATATTGTTGTTCTTCCCAAGATCCCAAGTATGAAATATCTGTGGTGCAGAATCTAGATAGCGAGTGGTGGACCTCCAGGCAGTAACTCTGCGCTCTTCGCAACTTTAGCCAGAATTTCAAGGAAGAAATATAAATGAGACAGACTTTGTGTGGCACAGGGTCGTGTTGGCAAGAGGACGCCACCTATGCAGTTCTTTGCGAGAAGCTGTACCGGATACCTTGGCCTACCCTGAAGACTATCCTCTACATAAAGATGTAGTATCTAGTCTAAAAGAAATTCAGGTCTAAGTTTCCACGTTGGTGTTTGCATGATCATCAAGCAGGCTCTCAAGGTTCTCTCATAATAAATGTTCTTAATGTTGAAGGATCTACATCTTAATCACATCTCGGTAATTTCATGATGTCCTGTGTGGAAGGAGAAAATGATTCACATTTATTTCTTTAGAGGACAGGAAGGGTACTCGTACGCACCGAGTAAGAATGACAATTGTGCTTGTGGGAGAAAACGCTCGTTCCAGCCAAAGAGAGAGGAAAAAGAAACTGGGTCAAGAGAATGCAGTGGGAGTGAATAATTAATGGCATAGCAAATGGTGGGCCTCTTGAGAGGCAGGCTGGAAGTGAGACTGCTGAGGAAACAGGAACTCTGCAGAACTCTGCGCTTTTAACATTGTACACGATGTCGTATAAGACTTACCGCTGAAAATTCAGAATTTTCAGAAAAGGGGAATTATTCAGTGAAATGTGAGACTGGGGGACAGAGTTGAAAATATACAGATATTAGTGTTTCATATATTGACCGAGGGAAAGATATCTCTGTAACCATGCAGAGATAAACTGCGAGGCTACAAGGATGCACTAGGGCTACAATACATATAACAGTGAAACTGTATATCAAAAGATCTCATCTAATTTCTTAAATATTCCGTTCATTACTTTCCTTATATTTGACATTACAGACGTTAACTGGAAGCCTTTACTTGGACTGTCATGGTAAATGAGAAATCAACCCAGATGTTATTGAAAGCGTTGAAACAAAGCTTAGATGTGAAAGCAGATTCACATTTGGTACTTCTCGTGTGTTCAGTTAGGTGTCTGGCCCCTGTTGTATGAGACAAACTAAAGCTTTGGTAAGTAATGATGTAATAATGGTGTCTTCAGACACTATATGATAGGAGAAAACTACGATAACCAATGAGGACTGATAGTTTTCATAATACACAATTCCCTTCAGATATAGTATGATGAATTTAGTCGGTTTAATAATAATGAAGGTACAAACTGGCTCAGAAGGCAGCTAGGTAGCCCATCTTAGTGACAGATTCATGTATAGACAATCAAAGTTGTAGCAAAGGGATAAAGAAGATAACTTGCGATGAGCGGTAAGGAAGAAGTAACAAAGAAGATATGAAAACTTTAGAATCTGTCGATATATTTGTCGATGTCGACATGTAGCAAGCAATCTTTCCAGACAGGCAGGAAGGGAACATAAAGGGAAATTGAGGAAGAAAAGAGTTGCAGAACAATAAACTAAGCAATGGATGAGTTGAATGAAGATCTGAAAGAAACTCCAAAACTTGACAGTGAAAACAGAGCGTATGAGATGTGGTCTCACGTGTGGAACTGTCTACCTTCCATTTCTACACACACACACATACACACACACACACACACACACACACACACACACACACACACACACACACACACACACACACACACACACACACACACACACTACATTCTAATGAAGATTTGCTTGGAATTCTAAGCTTTTCAGCAGACAAAGTCTATGTAGTGGTGAAAGTTTACATAATATCAGAAGCGGACACCTAAGTAATGTCTTTTGTACGCCTGAAGCTCAGAGCTTCCTGACTTGCCCAAGCTGTATGTCTGTATCCTACTGCAATGATGCCAGCTGAGGAAGCTATCTGGACCTTGACACATCGTCCATAACTATAGCCGTTGTGGTAAAGAGTCCGGATGAAGCCAATGGCAATAATGTGACTATATTGCATCAAGATTACCCCAAATATCGAAAATATTGGGAATAAACGATTCTTTTTATCGTATTGTGTTAGAATAATAACATCATCTCGGGCCAGTGCAGTCTGCATTCCGGGCCAGTGCAGTCTGCATTCCGGGGCAGTGCAGTCTGCATCCCGGGGCAGTGCAGTCTGCATCCCGGGCCAGTGCAGTCTGCATCCCGGGGCAGTGCAGTCTGCATCCCGGGGCAGTGCAGTCTGCATCCCGGGCCGGTGCAGTCTGCATCCTGGGGCAGTGCAGTCTGCATCCCGGGGCAGTGCAGTCTGCATCCCGGCCGGTGCATCTGCATACTGGGCAGTGCAGTCTGCATCCCGGGGCAGTGCAGTCTGCATCCCGGGGCCGTGCAGTCTGCATCCTGGGGCAGTGCAGTCTGCATCCCGGGGGCAGTGCAAGTCTGCATCTCGGGGCAGTGCAGTCTGCATCTCGGGGCAGTGCAGTCAGCATCCCAGGGGCAGTGCAGTCTGCATCCCCGGGGCAGTGCAGTCTGCAGTCCCGGGGCAGTGCAGTCTGCTACGTCGGGGCAGTGCAGTTTGCAATCCCGGGGCAGTGCAGTCAGCATCTCGGGGCAGTGCAGTCTGCATCTCGGGGCAGTGCAGTCTGCATCTCGGGGCAGTTCAGTCTGCATCTCGGGTATGCAGTCTGCATCTCGGGGCAGTTTCAGTCGGGGCAGTGCAGTCTGCATCCCGGCAGTGCAGTCTGCATCTCGGGGCAGTGCAGTCTGCATCCGGGGCAGTGCAGTCTGCATCTCGGGGCAGTGCAGTCTGCATCTCGGGGCAGTGCAGTCTGCATCCCGGGGCAGTGCAGTCTGCATCTCGGGGCAGTGCAGTCTGCATCCCGGGGCAGTGCAGTCTGCATCCGGGGCAGTGCAGTCTGCATCACGGGGCAGTGCAGTCTGCATCCCGGGGCAGTGCAGTCTGCATCCCGGGGCAGTGCAGTCTGCATCCCGGGGCAGTGCAGTCTGCATCCCGGGGCAGTGCAGTCTGCATCTCGGGGCAGTGCAGTCTGCATCTCGGGGCAGTGCAGTCTGCATCCCGGGGCAGTGCAGTCTGCATCCCGGGGCAGTGCAGTCTGCATCTCGGGGCAGTGCAGTCTGCATCCCGGGGCAGTGCAGTCTGCATCTCGGGGCAGTGCAGTCTGCATCCCGGGGCAGTGCAGTCTGCATCCCGGGGCAGTGCAGTCTGCATCTCGGGGCAGTGCAGTCTGCATCCGGGCAGTGCAGTCTGCATCCGGGGGCAGTGCAGTCTGCATCTCGGGGCAGTGCAGTCTGCATCTCGGGGCAGTGCAGTCTGCATCTCGGGGCAGTGCAGTCTGCATCTCGGGGCAGTGCAGTCTGCATCTCGGGGCAGTGCAGTCTGCATCTCGGGCAGTGCAGTCTGCATCTCGGGGCAGTGCAGTCTGCATCTCGGGGCAGTGCAGTCTGCATCTCGGGGCAGTGCAGTCTGCATCTCGGGCAGTGCAGTCTGCATCTCGGGGCAGTGCAGTCTGCATCTCGGGGCAGTGCAGTCTGCATCTCGGGGCAGTGCAGTCTGCATCTCGGGCAGTGCAGTCTGCATCTCGGGGCAGTGCAGTCTGCATCTCGGGGCAGTGCAGTCTGCATCTCGGGGCAGTGCAGTCTGCATCTCGGGCAGTGCAGTCTGCATCTCGGGGCAGTGCAGTCTGCATCTCGGGGCAGTGCAGTCTGCATCTCGGGGCAGTGCAGTCTGCATCTCGGGGCAGTGCAGTCTGCATCTCGGGGCAGTGCAGTCTGCATCCCGGGGCAGTGCAGTCTGCATCTCGGGGCAGTGCAGTCTGCATCTCGGGGCAGTGCAGTCTGCATCCCGGGCAGTGCAGTCTGCATCCGGGGCAGTGCAGTCTGCATCTCGGGGCAGTGCAGTCTGCATCTCGGGGCAGTGCAGTCTGCATCTCGGGGCAGTGCAGTCTGCATCTCGGGGCAGTGCAGTCTGCATCTCGGGGCAGTGCAGTCTGCATCTCGGGGCAGTGCAGTCTGCATCTCGGGGCAGTGCAGTCTGCATCTCGGGGCAGTGCAGTCTGCATCCCGGGGCAGTGCAGTCTGCATCCCGGGGCAGTGCAGTCTGCATCTCGGGGCAGTGCAGTCTGCATCCCGGGGCAGTGCAGTCTGCATCCCGGGGCAGTGCAGTCTGCATCTCGGGGCAGTGCAGTCTGCATCTCGGGGCAGTGCAGTCTGCATCTCGGGGCAGTGCAGTCTGCATCTCGGGGCAGTGCAGTCTGCATCTCGGGGCAGTGCAGTCTGCATCTCGGGGCAGTGCAGTCTGCATCCGGGGCAGTGCAGTCTGCATCCGGGGCAGTGCAGTCTGCATCCCGGGCAGTGCAGTCTGCATCCCGGGGCAGTGCAGTCTGCATCCCGGGCAGTGCAGTCTGCATCCCGGGGCAGTGCAGTCTGCATCCCGGGTGCTGTCGGGCAGTGCAGTCTGCATCCCGGGGCAGTGCAGTCTGCATCCCGGGTCAGTGCAGTCTGCAGGGGAGTGCAGTGCATCCGGGGCAGTGCAGTCTGCATCTCGGGGCAGTGCAGTCTGCATCTCGGGGCAGTGCAGTCTGCATCCCGGGGCAGTGCAGTCTGCATCCGGGGCAGTGCAGTCTGCATCCCGGGGCAGTGCAGTCTGCATCCCGGGGCAGTGCAGTCTGCATCCCGGGGCAGTGCAGTCTGCATCCCGGGGCAGTGCAGTCTGCATCTCGGGGCAGTGCAGTCTGCATCTCGGGGCAGTGCAGTCTGCATCTCGGGGCAGTGCAGTCTGCATCTCGGGTCAGTGCAGTCTGCATCTCGGGCCAGTGCAGTCTGCATCTCGGGGCAGTGCAGTCTGCATCTCGGGGCAGTGCAGTCTGCATCTCGGGGCAGTGCAGTCTGCATCTCGGGGCAGTGCAGTCTGCATCTCGGGGCAGTGCAGTCTGCATCTCGGGGCAGTGCAGTCTGCATCTCGGGGCAGTGCAGTCTGCATCTCGGGCAGTGCAGTCTGCATCTCGGGGCAGTGCAGTCTGCATCTCGGGCAGTGCAGTCTGCATCTCGGGGCAGTGCAGTCTGCATCTCGGGCCAGTGCAGTCTGCATCTCGGGCCAGTGCAGTCTGCATCTCGGGGCAGTGCAGTCTGCATCTCGGGGCAGTGCAGTCTGCATCTCGGGGCAGTGCAGTCTGCATCTCGGGGCAGTGCAGTCTGCATCTCGGGCCAGTGCAGTCTGCATCTCGGGCCAGTGCAGTCTGCATCTCGGGCCAGTGCAGTCTGCATCCCGGGGCAGTGCAGTCTGCATCTCGGGGCAGTGCAGTCTGCATCTCGGGCCAGTGCAGTCTGCATCTCGGGCCAGTGCAGTCTGCATCTCGGTGCAGTGCAGTCAGCATTCCGGGGCAGTGCAGTCTGCATCTCGGGGCAGTGCAGTCTGCATCCCGGGGCAGTGCAGTCTGCATTCCGGGGCAGTGCAGTCTGCATCCCGGGGCAGTGCAGTCTGCATCCCGGGTCAGTGCAGTTTGCATCCCGGGGCAGTGCAGTCTGCATCTCGGGGCAGTGCAGTCTGCATCCCGGGTCAGTGCAGTTTGCATCCCGGGGCAGTGCAGTCTGCATCCCGGGTCAGTGCAGTCTGCATCCCGGGTCAGTGCAGTTTGCATCCCGGGGCAGTGCAGTCTGCATCTCGGGGCAGTGCAGTCTGCATCCCGGGGCAGTGCAGTCTGCATTCCGGGGCAGTGCAGTCTGCATCCCGGGGCAGTGCAGTCTGCATCCCGGGGCAGTGCAGTCTGCATCCCGGGGCAGTGCAGTCTGCATCTCGGGGCAGTGCAATCTGCATCCCGGGGCAGTGCAGTCTGCATCCCGGGGCAGTGCAGTCTGCATCCCGGGGCAGTGCAGTCTGCATCCCGGGGCAGTGCAGTCCGCGCCAGGTAGTAAATGAAGATCGCAGGCGTCCCTGATCACCAACGGAGGAGAATCAGAGACAGCGGCGCAGTGCGGGGGCCTGGGTCTGGTACCTCCACACTGAAGATGCTGTTAATTCTTGCTAGAATTCTCCCAGGAAGAAAAATGATAATAACATTGCATAATGCAACGGACGTGTGTTGCAAGTTTCCATCCTCAATGCCTGCACGGATACAAGGACTTCTCTTTTGATATTTCCACAGAAGATAATGAAGGACGTATTACGTCCGAGTTCATGGAATGTGGCCAGCTAGCTGAGGGTAACTGACGCAGTACATGACTGGTGCACGGCCGCCAGTTAGCGGGCACATGTATGACGGGTCGTTGATATAAACCGATAATGAAGCGACGTAGTTGGTTAGGCGTGGTTAAGTGGTATCGAGGGGATGTGGTTGGTGGAACGTGGTGGGCTATACGCAGAGAGATCATGGCTTAACAGGAAAGACGGAGCGGACAGTAACCAGTAACTAAGTGGGAACTGGTAAACGGAGAACGTACAGAATACAAGAGGGTGGGGTGTCAGGTGCTCAATTAGGCCGACGCAAGGCAAGCTTTGTATCATCAGCGAATCTGGATATCATTGCCACATATATGAGAAAGAGAAGTGGTCCTAAGACTGATCCTTGTGGCACTCCATATGTTACTTTCACCCATTCTTAGACTTGACCATTCATCATTACTATGTTTACGGCTAATAAATCAACTTCTTATCTACAGATGTGCAACTCTATCACTCCCATGCGACTTAATTTTTGCGAGTAATGTTTGATACGGAACCTTATCTAAAGATTTCTGATAATGTAGACAACATCAGTTGCTTTACTTTCGTCATACATGTTGATTATATCATTAAAGAAATCAAGCAGACGTGTCAGACATGAACGATTTCGTCGAAAGCCATGTTGAGAATTATGTAGTAAGTGGTGGTTTTCTAAATACTTCACAATTCTACCTCGATGGTTTCTATAAGTTCTCCAACTGCAGACGTTAAGCTAATAGGACGATGATTTTGGATCAGTGGCTTATTACCTTTTGTGGATATCGGTGTTCCATTGGCAAACTTCCATTCATCTGGAACTTTTCCCGTAGCAAATGACTTATTGAAAAGCGCAGCAAAGCGCTTGACTATATCATTCTTTTAGCATATTTCATTGTTCTCTGATAAAATTTATCAGGGCTGCCGTCTGATTTATTTCTATTACGTTCATAACTGGAAGTATGTCTTCGGCTTTTATGTCAGTTTGTTGAAGATTGTTCTCTTCACTTAACAGTGAAGCTGGATTCGTGATTTCCGTAATCCATGGATCTATTGACTGATTAATGACTCTCTCTCTCGCTGTTAACATAACTCTGAACCTCCTTAGGGTTTCTCCTGCTATATTCAGTAGCATACGCTTCACATTGAATTTACTTTGTCGTATAATTCTCTTACTTTCTCTTCGCAAATTTACATAACTTACTCTATCATGCTGATTTTTTGATTCTTTCGTAGACAACAGGCATTCTTTTATTTTTCTGTTTTAGAAACATACCTTCTAGTACGAAGTGGTATGTATGTTTCCTCTGCTGCTTTGACGGCATCTCTAAAGGCTTTCAATCTACTTCATGTCATTTTCATTGACTATGTCACCCCAGGTTGGCCTATCGAGAGCAATGGAAAGATCATTAGAATTTGCACGTTTAGGATCGGGTATTTTTTCGTTGATGTATTGTTGACTAACATTACATGAAGTCTTGAAAGCGACCCTAAAGATGATTTGTTGGTGATCACTTGTACCAAACCTTACTCCAACATCAACATTATCAACGAGATCATCATCTGCAATCAGAACTAAATCTGATGTATTCTCGTCCAGCGTTGGTTTCTCGACTAATTAGATTATGGCACTATGAACCAAAACTATGTAGAGTCCATACTCGGAGCTAATGAAGAGGGACTCTGCCCATTTAGATATCGGTAATTTAAGATCTCCTACTGCATGGTTTTAGTCGTTACAAAATTCTGCTCTAAGATCAAAAGATCTTTACCTCTGGTGTCTGTGCGGGAACCAGTATACTAATCCTACTGTTATTTTCTTATGCAGCTTATCTTTAATTTCTTTAAAAATGAAGTCGATGTTTTTAACGGCTACAAGTTCGTTCTTTTCTTACGGATTCAAATGAGCTTTGATTTCCCTTTTCCTATTAAACAGAGTGTAACCTAGAACTGAGTATTCTGCGAGGATATCTCTATCGCTGATATGTAACCAAGATTGGGAAATGGGAATCATATCATATTTTTCTTCCAACGCTGTTGTTAATAACTCTGAGATTTTATTTTATATACTGCGAGCGTTAACATACAATACTTTTGGACGAAATTGAGACATATTTGGAAAGGAACTTACGGAGAGGGATGGGTTTGCATCACACGGCTGCGTTTTTTTGTTTTTTTTTCACGAAAACACAGGTGTAGACTCGCTATGGAGCCAACCAGAACGCACAGCTTCCACTTCATTCAAGAGTGGTCTGTCCTTCATAAGCATAACAAACTGCACGTAGAAATGCTACCACAAGTGAGGGAACTCAACTCCCTTCTGAAAATAGAGGTTCACTAACCTAATCTTTAGACTAAAGGCCTTACTAGCGAATGCATCTCCGGTGCAGATCCTGGGAAAAACTCGAGAAATCAAAATATTCGTAGTTTTGTCTCGAAAACGTCGAATAAACCGGGGATATTTCTCGAACAGCTCTTCCCATCTCTCCTTCGGTGTATCGTTAGTACCTAAATGACAAAAAGCATATGTAATATCGTTAGTGCCAGCACAAACCTTGTCTACACCGTCGGCAACATCATCTACCTTTGGCACCTGGAAACAATTAACGTTTGCGGCGTGAAGGGTTCCCAGTGCAGAATTTCTCCAGCCGTCCTCATGTCATAGAGTCTGCAATAAGTATTACATCACGTTCGTTGTCGTCGTCATCACCAAAAGCCTGAAACTGATTTTTTGTAACTGTTGGCATCGAAGTAAACGTGTTTGGGGTTTCGCATCTCGTCGCACTACCCGGAGAAGTCGGCTTTCCTTAGTGAGAGAGGGATTATTTTGGTGTCTCAACACCCACAACGCTGCTGCCCGACGTTGATGGCTTTCTCTGTTTCTCAGTAAGCTGGATTCGATGATGTCCTAAATGACATCTAAAATGTGCGATAGAACAGCTATTTCATCAACAGCTACAGCCAGCTTTCCCTCAAAGGACCGTTTGTCAACGAATAACCTGAAAATCAAAACCATCACAAGGATATCACAAAACTGAACGCCAAGCTTCCCCTTACTCAGAGAACACTACCTTGTATACGTTATGCTCACGAGAGTTTCGCGTTCTCCAAAACCCACGCAGAGTTTTAAAGGCACATTCAGGAACATTTTACTTTCTTTTGCCTCGCAATTTATGGTACTTTTTTAGCACCACAGTATGACATACAACCAGCCAAACACTTAAAAAAAAAACATAAAAGTTCTTCAAAAAAAGATGTCGGGAGAGAACGGTGAATAACTACAACAAAAAAGGATATTAGATCCACTCCAGTACATCGTTCTGTGAGGCAGACTCATGCACGTCTCTGGCAGCCTGGGACTTTTGGTTCCAGATTATGGAGAGAACTTATGTCTTTACCGTAAAATTAATATTGATGAAAATAACGTACTGCTCCCTTAACCGACGATTTTTTTCTAAATTATAATATTCGTCTGCAGCAGTATCATTTTGATTTTGCCAGGTGTAATACCCACAATGCTTGTTAAAATATAGTTTGTATGATTTTTTTGATATTTGCAGACGATTTCCATTTTTCAAGCAAAAAATCTCCATTCATATCGGACTAGTTACATTACCCTAATGTTGGTAATCATTCAGCAGAAACAAGGAAACCTGTTTATGAAAAGCAATCGAGTAAACTAGATCAGTAAATTCACTTTCGAATATTATAGGTCAACTGGCGATGGGGATCCGTCAGAGCAACGCAAACTTTTTACTGGTCTGAAGACCCTGGTCTACATTTTTTGTTTACACATTTCTTTACATATCTTAGGTTGACTAAATCAGCCGCCTTTGACTAGCCTAGCATTGCAGTCGGAAAGCCTATACTATTAAGACTATGGACGCTTACAAACACGCTATTTATATTTCATTTATATATATAAGGGCATATGACCATTTTGTATTATACAATAGCAATACATGAATTCATTCTATCACTATACAACATTATTTGAAACATAACTGTGTGTATTTATATTCTTTCTCTCTGACTGACCTGCTACAAAGCACTTTTATCGCAGCGAAACTCAATTCTTCCAGTATAAGAATAATGAGTTTTTATACCAAAGGTAAAGACCAGAATATATATGCATTCATATTAATCATAATCATAAATTTTCATCTAATACTGATAATCATAAAAGTGGTAGACCCGTGCAGCATTGTTTCATGAATGCGCTTTAGGTGTTTGATATGGCTCCCTCTGAAGCTGTCGTGTAGACCGTAAACTTTAATACATGAACAATTCATCTAGTTACCAATTAAAAACTACCATTTCATATATTGCTGAATTACAAAGAACTGTTCTATATATATATATATATATATATATATATATATATATATATATATATATATATATATATATATATATATATATATATATATATTTTTTTTTTTTTTTTTTTTTTATACTTTGTCGCTGTCTCCCGCGTTTGCGAGGTAGCGCAAGGAAACAGACGAAAGAAATGGCCCAACCCCCCCCCCCCATATACATGTACATACACACGTCCACACACGCAAATATACATACCTACACAGCTTTCCATGGTTTACCCCAGACGCTTCACATGCCTTGCTTCAATCCACTGACAGCACGTCAACCCCTGTATACCACATGACTCCAATTCACTCTATTTCTTGCCCTCCTTTCACCCTCCTGCATGTTCAGGCCCCGATCACACAAAATCTTTTTCACTCCATCTTTCCACCTCCAATTTGGTCTCCCTCTTCTCCTCGTTCCCTCCACCTCCGACACATATATCCTCTTGGTCAATCTCTCCTCACTCATTCTCTCCATGTGCCCAAACCATTTCAAAACACCCTCTTCTGCTCTCTCAACCACGCTCTTTTTATTTCCACACATCTCTCTTACCCTTACGTTACTTACTCGCTCAAACCACCTCACACCACACATTGTCCTCAAACATCTCATTTCCAGCACATCCATCCTCCTGCGCACATCTCTATCCATAGCCCACGCCTCGCAACCATACAGCATTGTTGGAACCACTATTCCCTCAAACATACCCATTTTTGCTTTCCGAGATAATGTTCTCGACTTCCACACATTTTTCAAGGCTCCCAAAATTTTCGCCCCCTCCCCCACCCTATGATCCACTTCCGCTTCCATGGTTCCATCCGCTGACAGATCCGCCGCAGTGTATCGAGACAGACTTCCCCAGAACTTTTAAAGGGGAAGTAAATGTTTATAGTTGTGTTAATGGAGTGATAGTTTTCATGCATGGTGTTTTTGACAAGAAAATAGTGAAGTTGGAGAAAAATGTAGCTTAGACATTGAAGCTTATTGACACAGTGGTGAAATTGATGAGAACTGCTATTGGCGTTTGTGTGAATAAATTGTACATTTCCTTTTCCATAGCCAGAGGTTGAACCATTATGTGACATTCATTTTTTTTTCATTCATTTCAAGCTAAAAGTTTGTTTCTAAATTGTTCTTACATTTTTCGTATGTATATATATGTATGTGTGTGTGTGTGTGTGTATGTGCATATGTGTGTGTGTGTGTGTGTGTGTGTGTATATGTATATATATATGTATATTATCCCTGGGGATAGGGGTGAAAGAATACTTCCCACGTATTCCTCGCGTGTCGTAGAAAGCGACTAGAGGGGACGGGAGCGGGGGGCCGGAAATCCTCCCCTCCTTGTATTAACTTTCTAAAATGGGAAACAGATATATATATATATATATATATATATATATATATATATATATATATATATATATATATATATATATATATATATATATATATCTTTTCTTTCAAACTATTCAACATTTCCCGCATTAGCGAGGTAGCGTTAAGAACAGAGGAGTGGGCCTTTGAGGGAATACCCTCACCTGGCCCAATTCTCTGTTCCTTCTTTTGGAAAATTAAAAAAAAAACCGAGAGGGGAGGATTTCCAGCCACCCGCTCCCTCCCCTTTTAGTCGCCTTCTACGACACGCAGGGAATACGTGGGAAGTACTCTTAATCTCCTATCCCCAGGGATAGGGGATATATATATATATATATATATATATATATATATATATATATATATATATATATATATATAAATATATATATATATATATATATATATATATATATATATATATATATATATATATATATATATATTTATATATATATATATATATATATATTTATATATATATATATATATATATATATATATATATATATATATATATATATATATATATTTTTGCTTTATCGCTGTCTCCCGCGTTTGCGAGGTAGCGCAAGGAAACAGACGAAAGAAATGGCCCAACCCACCCCCATACACATGTATATACATACGTCCACACACGCAAATATACATACCTACACAGCTTCACATGCCCAGACGCTTCACATGCCCCGATTCAATCCACTGACAACACGTCAACCCCGGTATACCACATCGCTCCAATTCAATCTATTCCTTGCCCTCCTTTCACCCTCCTGCATGTTCAGGCCCCGATCACACAAAATCTTTTTCACTCCATCTTTCCACCTCCAATTTGGTCTCCCTCTTCTCCTCGTTCCCTCCACCTCCGACACATATATCCTCTTGGTCAATCTTTCCTCACTCATTCTCTCCATGTGCCCAAACCATTTCAAAACACCCTCTTCTGCTCTCTCAACCACGCTCTTTTTATTGCCACACATCTCTCTTACCCTTACGTTACTTACTCGATCAAACCACCTCACACCACACATTGTCCTCAAACATCTCATTTCCAGCATATCCATCCTCCTGCGCACAACTCTATCCATAGCCCACGCCTCGCAACCACACAACATTGTTGGAACCACTATTCCTTCAAACATACCCATTTTTGCTTTCCGAGATAATGTTCTCGACTTCCACATATTCTTCAAGGCTCCCAAAATTTTCGCCCCCTCCCCCACCCTATGATCCACTTCCGCTTCCATGGTTCCACCCGCTACCAGCTCCACTCCCAGATATCTAAAACGCTTCACTTCCTCCAGTTTTTCTCCATTCAAACTCACCTCCCAATTGACTTGACCCTCAACCCTACTGTACCTAATAACCTTGCTCTTATTCACATTTACTCTTAACTTTCTTCTTTCACACACTTTACTAAACTCAGTCACTAGTTTATATATATAATATATATATATATATATATATATATATATATATATATATATATATATATATATATATATATATATATATATATATATATATATATATATATATGTATATATATATATATATATATATATATATATATATATATATATATATATATATATATATATATATATATATATATATATATATATATATATATATATATATATATACATATATATATATATATATATATATATATATATATATATATATATATATATATATATATATATATATATATATATATATATATATATATATATATATATATATATATATATATATATACGTATATATATATATATATATATACACATATATATATATATATATATATATATATATATATATATATATATATATATATATATATATATATATATATATATATATATATATATATATATATTTATATGTATATATATATATATATATATATATATATATATATATATATATATATATATATATATATATATATATATATATATTTATATTTATATATATATATATATTTTTTTTTTCCCCTGCAAAAATCGTCCATATGCCTCTCTCTTCTCTTTCACTAATAATCTTACTTCTTCATCCCACGACTCAAAACCCTTTCTAATCAACCCACATCCCACGCTTCTCATGCCACAAGCATCTTTTGCGCAAGCCATCACTGCTTCCCTAAATACATCCCATTCCTCCCCCACTCCCCTTACCTCCTTTGTTCTCACCTTTTTCCATTCTGTACTCAGTCTCTCCTGGTACTTCCTCACACAAGTCTCCTTCCCAAGCTCACTTACTCTCACCACCCTCTTCACCCCAACATTCAATCTTCTTTTCTCAAAACCCATACAAATCTTCACCTTCACCTCCACAAGATAATGATCAGACATCCCTCCAGTTGCACCTCTCAGCACATTAACATCCAAAAGTCTCTCTTTCGCGCGCCTGTCAATTAACACGTAATCCAATAACGCTCTCTGGCCATCTCTCCTACTTACATACGTATACTTATGTATATCTCGCTTTTTAAACCAGGTATTCCCAATCACCAGTCCTTTTTCAGCACATAAATCTAAAAGCTCTTCACCATTTCCATTTACAACACTGAACACCCCATGTACACCAATTATTCCCTCAACTGCCACATTACTCACCTTTGCATTCAAATCACCAAGCACTATAATCCGGTCTTGTGCATCAAAACCACTAACACACTCATTCAGCTGCTCCCAAAGCACTTGCAAATGAGTGGGAGATGTATAAAAGAAATAGACAGGAGGTCAAGAGAAAGGTGCAAGAGGTGAAAAAGAGGGCAAATGAGAGTTGGGATAAGAGAGTATCATTAAATTTTAGGGAGAATAAAAAGATGTTCTGGAAGGAGGTAAATAAAGTGCGTAAGACAAGGGAGCAAATGGGAACTTCAGTGAAGGGGGCTAATGGTGAGGTGATAACAGGTGGTGATGTGAGAAGGAGATGGAGTGAGTATTTTGAGGGTTTGTTGAATGTGTTTGATAAGAGAGTGGCAGATACAGGGTGTTTTGGTCGAGGTGGTGTCAAAGTGAGAGGGTTAGGGAAAATGATTTGGTAAAGAGAGAAGAGGTAATAAAAGCTTTCCGGAAGATGAAAGCCGGCAAGGCAGCAGGTTTGGATGGTATTGCAGTGGAATTTATTAAAAAAGGGGGTGACTGTATTGTTGACTGGTTGGTAAGGTTATTCAATGTATATATGACTCATGGTGAGGTGCCTGAGGATTGGTGGAATGCTTGCATAGTGCCATTGTACAAATGCAAATGGGATAAGAGTGAGTGCACAAATTACAGAGGTATAAGTTTCTTGAGTATTCCTGGTAAATTATATGGGAGGCTTTTCATTGAGAGGGTGAAGGCATATACAGAGCATCAGACTGGGGAAGAGCAGTGTGGTTTCAGAAGTGGTAGAGGATGTGTGGATCAGGTGTTTGCTTTGAAGCATGTATGTGAGAAATACTTTGAAAAGCAAATGGATTTGTATGTAGCATTTATGGATCTGGAGAAGGCATATGATAGAGTTGATAGAGATGCTCTGTGGAAAGCACTAATAATATATGGTGTGGGAGGCAAGTTCTTAGAAGCAGGGAAAGGTGGTTATCGAGGATGTAAGAAATGTGTACGTGTAGGAAGAGAGGAAAGTGATTGATTCTCAGTGAATGTAGGTTTGCGGCAGGGGTGTGTGATGTCTCCATGGTTGTTTAATTTGTTTATGGATGGGGTTGTTAGGGAGGTGAATGCAAGAGTTTTGGAAAGAGGGGCAAGTATGAAGTCTGTTGGGGATGAGAGAGCTTGGGAAGTGAGTCAGTTGTTGTTCGCTGATGATACAGCGCTGGTGGCTGATTCATATGAGAAACTGCAGAAGCTGGTGACTGAGTTTGGTAAAGTTTGTGAAAGAAGAAAGTTAAGAGTAAACGTGAATAAGAGCAAGGTTAATAGGTACAGTAGGGTTGAGGGTCAAGTCAATTGGGAGGTAAGTTTGAATGGAGAAAAACTGTAGGAAGTAAAGTGTTTTAGATATCTGGGAGTGGATCTGGCAGCGTATGGAACCATGGAAGCGGAAGTGAATCATAGGGTGGGGGAGGGGGCAAAAATCCTGGGAGCCTTGAAGAATGTGTGGAAGTCGAGAACATTATCTCCGAAAGCAAAAATGGGTATGTTTGAAGGAATAGTGGTTCCAACAATGTTGTACGGTTGCGAGGAGTGGGCTATGGATTGAGTTGTGCGCAGGAGGATGGATGTGCTGGAAATGAGATGTTTGAGGACAATGTGTGGTGTGAGGTGGTTTGATCGAGAAAGTAACGTAAGGGTAAGAGAGATGTGTGGAAATAAAAAGAGCGTGGTTGAGAGAGCAGAAGAGGGTGTTTTGAAATGGTTTGGGCACATGGAGAGAATGAGTGAGGAAAGATTGACCAAGATAATATATGAGTCGGAGGTGGAGGGAACGAGGAGAAGAGGGAGACCAAATTGGAGGTGGAAAGATGGAGTGAAAAAGATTTTGTGTGATCGGGGCCTGAACATGCAGGAGGGTGAAAGAAGGGCAAGGAATAGAGTGAATTGGAGCGATGTGGTATAACGGGGTTGACGTGCTGTCAGTGGATTGAATCAAGGCATGTGAAGCGTCTGGGGTAAACCATGGAAAGCTGTGTAGGTATGTATATTTGCGTGTGTGGACGTATGTATATACATGTGTATGGGGGTGGGTTGGGCCATTTCTTTCGTCTGTTTCCTCGCGCTACCTCGCAAACGCGGGAGACAGCGACAAAGCAAAAAAAAAAAGAAAAGTATATATATATATATATATATATATATATATATATATATATATATATATATATATATATATATATATATATATATATATATATATATATATATATATATATATATATATATATTTATATCTATATATGTATATATATACACGTAATCCAATAACGCTCTCTGGCCATCTCTCCTACTTACAAACGTATACTTATGTATATCTCGCTTTTTAAACCAGGTATTCCCAA
This sequence comes from Panulirus ornatus, assembly GCF_036320965.1. Lineage (NCBI taxonomy): Eukaryota > Metazoa > Arthropoda > Malacostraca > Decapoda > Palinuridae > Panulirus > Panulirus ornatus. The sequence goes on from NC_092241.1 coordinate 18,341,225, forward strand.
TAACCAGCCTTTTTAAGCACATAAATCTATAAGCTCTTCACCATTTCCATTTACAACACTGAAATCTCCATGTGTACCAATTATTCCCTCACCTGCCACATTACTCACCTTTGCATTCAAATCACCCATCACTATAACCCGGTCTTGTGCATCAAAACCACTGACACACTCATTCAGCTGCTCCCAAAACACTTGCCTCTCATGATCTTTCTTCTCATGCCCAGGTGCATATGCACCAATAATCACCCATCTCTCTCCATCAACTTTCAGTTTTACCCATATCAATCTAGAATTTACTTTCTTACACTCTATCACATATTCCCACAACTCCTGATTCAGGAGTAGTGCTACTCCTTCCCTTGCTCTTGTCCTCTCACTAACCCCTGACTTTACTCCCAAGACATTCCCAAACCACTCTTCTCCTTTACCCTTGAGCTTCGTTTCATTCAGAGCCAAAACATCCAGGTTCCTTTCCTCAAACATGCTACCTATCTCTCCTTTTTTCTCATCTTGGTTACATCCACACACATATAGACACCCCAATCTGAGCCTTCGAGGAGGATGAGCACTCCTCGCGTGACTCCTTCTTCTGTTTCCCATTTTAGAAAGTTAAAATACAAGGAGGGGAGGGTTTCTAGCCCCCCGCTCCCGTCCCCTTTAGTCGCCTTCTACGACACGTGAGGAATGCGTGGGAAGTATTCTTTCTCCCCTATCCCTAGGGATAATTGATAGACGCACGAAAGAGAGACTTTTGGATGTTAATGTGCTGAGAGGTGCAACTGGAGCGATGTCTGATCATTATCTTGTGGAGGCGAAGTTGAAGATTTGTGGAGGTTTTCAGAAAAGAAGAGAGAACGTTGGGGTGAAGAGAGTGGTGAGAGTAAGTGAGCTTGGGAAGGAGACTTGTGTGAGGAAGTACCAGGAGAGACTGAGTACAAAATGGAAAAAGGTGAGAACAAAGGAGGTAAGGGGAGTGGGGGAGGATTGGAATGTATTTAGGGAAGCAGTGATGGCTTGCGCAAAAGATGCTTGTGGCATGAGAAGCGTGGTAGGTGGGTTCATTAGAAAAGGTAGTCAGTGGTGGGATGAAGAAGTAAGATTATTGGTGAAAGAGAAGAGAGAGGCATTTGGACGATTTTTGCAGGGGAAAAATGCAAATGAGTGGGAGAGGTATAAAAGAAAGAGGCAGGAGGTCAAGAGAAAGGTGCAAGAGGTGAAAAAGAGGGCAAATGAGAGTTGGGGTGAGAGAGTATCATTAAATTTTAGGGAGAATAAAAAGATGTTTTGGAAGGAGGTAAATAAAGTGCGGAAGACGAGGTAGCAAATGGGAACTTCAGTGAAGGGGGCTAATGGGGAGGTGATAACAAGTAGTGGTGATGTGAGAAGGAGATGGATTGAGTATTTTGAAGGTTTGTTGAATGTGTTTGATGATAGAGTGGCAGATATAGGGTGTTTTGGTCGAGGTGGTGTGCAAAGTGAGAGAGCTAGGAAAAATGATTTGGTAAATAGAGAAGAGGTAGTAAAAGCTTTATGGAAGATGAAAGCCGGCAAGGCAGCAGGTTTGGATGGTATTGCAGTGGAATTTATTAAAAAAGGGGGTGACTGTATTGTTGACTGGTTGGTAAGGTTATTTAATATATGTATGATTCATGGTGAGGTGCCTGAGGATTGGCGGAATGCTTGCATAGTGCCATTGTACAAAGGCAAAGGGGATAAGAGTGAGTGCTCAAATTACAGAGGTATAAGTTTGTTGAGTATTCCTGGTAAATTATATGGGAGGGTATTGATTGAGAGGGTGAAGGCATGTACAGAGCATCAGATTGGGGAAGAGCAGTGTGGTTTCAGAAGTGGTAGAGGATGTGTGGATCAGGTGTTTGCTTTGAAGAATGTATGTGAGAAATACTTGGAAAAACAAATGGATTTGTATGTAGCATTTATGGGTTATATATATATATATATATATATATATATATATATATATATATATATATATATATATATATATATATATATATATATATATATATATATATATATATATATATATATATATATATATATATATATATACATATATATATATATATATATACATATATATATATATATATATATATATATATACATATATATATATATCTTTCACTCCATCTTTCCACACACAATTTGGTCTACCACATCTCATTCCCTCCACCTCTGACATATATATCTTCTTTGTCAATCTTTCCTCACTAATTCTCTCCATGTCACCAAACCATTTCAAAACACCCTCTTCTGCTCTATCAACCACACTCTTGATATTACCTCACATCTCTCTCACTCTTTCATTACTTACTCGATCAAACCACTTCACACCACATATTGTCCTTCAAACATCTCATTTCCAGCACATCCATCCTCCTCCGCGCAACTCTATCTATAGCCCACGTCTCGCAACCGTATAACATTGTTGGAACCACTGTTCCTTCAAACATACCCATTTTTGCTTTCCAAGATAACGTTCTTGACTCCCACACATTATTCAACGCTACCAGAACTTTCGCCCCCTCCCCCACCCTGTGATTCACTTCCACTTCCATGGTTCTATCCGCTGCCAAATCCACTCCCAATATCTAAAACACTTCATTTCCTCCAGTTTTTCCCTATTCAAACTTACCTCCCAATTGACTTGTCCCTCAACCCTACTGTACATAATAACCTTGCTCTTATTCACATTTACTCTTAGCTTTCTTTTTTCACACACTTTACCAAACTCAGTCACCAGCTTCTGCAGTTTCTCACCCGAATCAGCCACCAGCGCTGTATCATCAGCGAACAACAATTGACTCACTCTCCAAGCTCTGTCATCCACAAAAGACTGTACACTTGCCCCTCTTTCCAAAACACTTGCATTCACCTCCCTAACAACCCCATCCATAAACAAATTAAACAACCATGGCAACATCACGCACTTCTGCCGCAAACCAACATTCACTGAGAACCAATCACTTTCCTCTCTTCCTACACGTACACAAGTCTTACATCGTTGAAAAAACTTTTCACTTCTTCTAGCAACCTACCTCCCACACCATATATTCTTAATACCTTCCAAAGAGCATCTCTATCAATTCTATCACATGCCTTTTCCAGATCCATGAATGCTACATACAAATCCATTCGCTTTTCTAAGTATTTCTCACATACATCTATCAAAGAAAACACCTGATCCACACATCCTCTACCACTTCTGAAACCGCACTGCTCTTCCCCAATCTGATGCTCTGTACATGCCTTCACCCTCTCAATCAATGCCCTCCCATATGATCTCCCTGGAATGCTCAACAAACTTATACCTCTGTAATTTGAGCACTCTCTCTTATCCCCTTTCCCGTTGTATAATGGCACTATGCAAGCATTCCGCCATCCTCAGGCACCTCACCATGAGTCACACTTACATCAAATAACCTTACCAACCAGTCAACAATACAGTCATCCCCTTTCTTTTTATAAATTTCACTGAAATAGCATCCAAACCCGATGCCTTGCCGGCTTTCATCTTCCGCAAAGATTTTACTACCTCTTCTCAGTTTACCAAATCATTCCCCCTAACCCTCTCACTGTGCACACCACCTCGACTAAAACACCTTATATCTGCCACTCTATCATCAAGCACATTCAACAAACCTTCAAAATACTCACTCCATCTCCTTCTCACATCACCACTACTTCTTATTACCTCCCCATTAGCCCCCTTCACTAATGTTCCCATTTGCTCCCTTGTCCTACGCACTTTATTGGCCTCCTTCCAAAACATCTTTTTATTCTCCCTAAACTTTAGTGAAATTCTCTCATTTGCCCTCTTTTTCGCCTCTTGACCTCCTGTCTCTCTCTTTTATACATCTCCCAGTCATTTGCATTATTTCCCTGCAAAAATCGTCCAAATGCCTCTCTTTTCTGTTTCACTAATAATCTTACTTCTTCATCCCACCACTCACTACCCTTTCTAACCTAACCACCTCCAATGCTTCTTATGCCACAAGCATTATTTGCACAAACCATCACTGATTCCCTAAATACATCCCATTTCTTCCTCACTCCCCTTACGTCCTTTATTCTCACCTTTTTCCATTCTGTACTCAGTCTCTCCTGGTACTTCCTCACACACGTCTCCCTCCCAAGCTCACTTACTCTCACCACTATCTTCACTCCAACATTCTCTCTTGTTTTCTGAAAACCTCTACAAATCTTCACCTTCGCCGCCACAAGATAAAGATCAGACATCCCTCCAGTTGCAGCTCTCAGCACATAAACATCCAAAGGTCTCTCTTTCTCGCGCCTGTCAATTAACGCGTAATCCAATAACGCTCTCTGGCCATCTCTCCTACTTACATACGTATACTTATGTATATCTCGCTTTTTAAACCAGGTATTCCCAATCACCAGTACTTTTTCAGCACATAAATCTACAAGCTCTTCACCATTACCATTTACAACAATGATCACCCCATGTATACCAATTATTCCCTCAACTGCCACATTACTCACCTTTGCATTCAAATCACCCATCACTATAACCCGGTCTTGTGCATCAAAACTACTAACACACTCATTCAGCTGCTCCCAAAACACTTGCCTCTCATGATCTTTCTTCTCATGCCCAGATGCATGTGCACCAATAATCACCCATCTCTCTCCATGCACTTTCAGTTTTACCCAAATCAATCTAGACTTTACTTTCTTACAATATCTCATACTCCCATCACTCCTGTCTCACTAACCCCTGACTTTACTCCCAAGACATTTCCAAACCACTCTCCCCCTTTACCCTCGAGCTTCGTTTCACTCAGAGCCAAAACGTCCAGGTTACTTTCCTCAAACATACTACATATCTTTCCTTTTTTTCTCATCTTGGTTACATCCACACACATTTAGACATCCCAATCTGAGCCTTCTAGAAGGATGAGCTCTCCCAACTTGACTCCTTCTGTTTCCCCGTTCAGAAAGTGAAAAAGATTTTGAGTGATCGGGCCTGAACTTGCAAGAGGGTGAAAGGCGTGCAAGGAATAAAATGAATTGGAACGATGTTGTATACCGGGGTCGACGTGCTGTCGATGGATTGAACCAGGGAATATATATATATATATATATATATATATATATATATATATATATATATATATATATATATATATATATATATATATATATATATATATATATATATATATATATATATATACATATATCAGTATAAACTGGGAGCAGGTTTTCTCTAATGCACACAGAATTGAATACGACAACAAATCTAGAGTTATTAATCTTCTTTCTTATGTTCTCTAATTTTCTCGGTGTTATTCTAGCATTAGGTGGATGCTCAAACACCAGTTGTCTAAAATTATCCCTTTTATTTCAATCAAACTTTCGCCTTTACAGAGGCATCATCAGGAATCTACAAAAGAGAGAGAAAACTACGTCACAAAACTTTGATATGTTAAACACAAGCAAACGATATGTAAGAAATACACTCGAAAACCACACTACATAGTACATAAAAGAAAGGGAAAATACTAAAAGAGATGAACATTAACAATATTTGGAAGGGTAGTGTGAGTTACAATCTAAATACAGAATATGGAAACAGAGATATTGAATAACCTACAGTTGAGGAAACAGAGGAATAGTATTAACGAGTTAGGAATAGAGACAGTCCATCACTAAATACACCAAACACCAACATGAAAATTTACTATAGGAACACATTTACGGCAACATATCGAAAGAACGCGAAGGTCGTGCGAGATATTGTGGCTAGAAACAGCATAGCGATTGATGAAGACAAGGATATCAGTCTGATGATATACGCCAACAATCGGAAAACATGTTCACACGTAAAGAACAACTTGGTAGGTCATTCTGGAAGTTTCAATTGTGCCGTTGTGGTATATGAGTACCGGTGCAATATTGGGGACTGTCAGCCTCACCACATAAACTACATTGGGCATGCAACTTGCACGCTGAGCCGCTGCCTTTCGTTCCACTTACAAGAAAGTGGAATCAAACATCATGAACAAAAGCATGGAACAAAACTAACAAGGGAAATTATAGTGAATAGCACCAAAATCTTTACTAGCTTCAGTGATGGGAGACCACAGATACTAGAAACCATTCACATTAAAGAGAAAACATGTCATCATCTGGACATACATGACCACCGCCACACAGCTCTTTGATGGCCTGCCAATAGGACGTAGACCTAATGACGTTTTATGATAGATTGGACACGTCATTTACCCGCCACAAGCTACCGAGTCCGCTACTTCAGGTTAGGAGGAGCACGTCACTAACCCATCCGGTCCTTGGTTACTAAGGTCAGAAAGAATCAGACGTGCCCGACCTTGCCTCAACACCAGACCAACAAAATAACGGACTCGCTCAGCCAAACTTAGTGTATTTAGTGTTGGACCGTCTATATTCCTACCTCGTTAATACTGTTCTACTGTGTCTCCTAAGCTGTAACTTTTTCAGTATTTCTGTTTCCATATTCTATATTAGGAGTATAACACACAACCCTTCATGATATTCCTAACCATTATCACTTTTAGTGTTTTCCTATACTTTTATGTACTATTTACTTTCGTTTCTTTCGAATGTGTTTCCTATATACATTTTGTTTGCGTTTTACATTTCACATCCAAGTTTTGTGAAGCAGCTTTCCTCTTTTTTGTAGAATCCTGATGATGCCTCTGTGAGAGCGAAAGCTTTATTGAAATAAAACAGAAAATTTTAGACAACTGGCGTTTGAGCATCCACCTACTGGTAGAATGATGTTGAGAAGACTAGAAGATAAGAGAAAGATTAATTACTCTAAATGAGTTGTATTCAATTCTATGTGCATTAGAGAAAACCTGCTCCCAGTTTACGCTAATATATGTATATATATATATATATATATATATATATATATATATATATATATATATATATATATATATATATATATATATATATATATATATATATATATATATATATATATATATATAAATATATATATATATATACTTCTTTTCATACTATTTGCCATTTCCCGAGTTCAGAGTAGAGGACTGAGCCTTTGAAGGAAATCATCAATTGAGCCCAATCTCTGTTCCTTCTTTGGAAAATAAAAAACGAAATGGGAGATTTCCAGCCTCCCGCTTCCTCCCCTTTTAGTCGCCTTCTATAACAAGCAGGGAATACATAGGAAGTATTCTTTCTCCCCTAGCCCCAGGGATGATATATATATATATGTATATGGGTATATATGTATATGTATATATATATATATATATATATATATATATATATATATATATATATATATATATATATATATATATATATATATATATATATATATATATATATATATATACATATATATATATATATATATATATATACATATCTATCCCTGGGGATAAGGGAGAAAGAATACTTCCCAATTATTCCTCGCATGTCGTAGAAGGCGACTAAAAGGGGAGGGAGCGGGTGGCTGGAAATCCTCCCCTCTCATTTTTTTTTTTTGATTTTCCTAAAGAAGAAACAGAGAAGGGGGCCAGGTGAGGATATTCCCTCAAAGGTCCAGTCCTCTGTTCTTAACGCTACCTCGCTAACGCGGGAAATGGCGAATAGTTTGAACGGAAGAAAAGATATATATATATATATATATATATATATATATATATATATATATATATATATATATATATATATATATATATATATATATATATATATATATATATATATATATATATATATATATATATATATATATATATATATATATATATATATATATATATATATATATATATATATATATATATATATATATATATATACATATATATATATATATATATATATATATATATATATATATATATATATATATATATATATATATATATATATATATATATATATATATATATATATATATATATATATATATATATATATATATATATATATATATATATATATATATATATATATATATATATATATATATATATATATATATCAGTGTGTGTGTGTTTGTACATATTGTATATTTCAAATTTCTAAAAGGGGAAACGGAAGAAGGAGTCAAACGGAGAGGGCTCATCCTCCTCGAGGGCTCAGATTGGGGTGTCCAAATGTGTGTGGATGTAACCGAGATGAGGAAAAAGGAGAGATGGGTAGTATGTTTGAGGAAAGGAACCTGGATGTTTTGGCTCTGAGTGAAACGAAGCTCGAGGGTAAAGGGGAAGAGTGGTTTATGAATATTTTGGGAGTAAAGTCAGAAGTAAGTGAGAGGAAAAGAGTACGGGAAGGAGTAGCACTACTCTTGAAACAGGAATGGTGGGAGTATGTGATAGAGTGTGAGAAAGTAAACTCTAGATTAATATAGGTAAAATTGAAAGTGGATGGAGAGAGATGGGTGATTATTGGTGCCCATGCACCTGGGCATGAGAAGAAAGATCATGAGAGGAAAGTGTTTTGGGAGCAGCTGAATGAGTGTGTTAGTAGTTTTGATGCACGAGACCGGGTTATCGTAATGGGTGATTTGAATGCAAAGGTGAGTAATGCGGCAGTTGAGGGAAAAATTGGTGTATATGGGGTGTTCAGTGTTGTAAACGGAAATGGTGAACAACTTGTATATTTGTGTGCTGAAAAAGTACTGATGATTGGGAATACCTGGTTTATAAAGAGAGATGTACATAAGTAAACGTATGAAAGTAGGAAAGATGGCCAGAGAGCGTTAATATTTTACGCGTTAATTGATAGGCGCGCGAAAGAGAGATTTTGGATGTTAATGTGATGAAAGGTGCAACTGGAGGGATGTCTGATCACTATCTTTTGGAGACAAAGGTAAAGACTTATAGAGGTTTTCAGAAAAGAAGGGAGAATGCTGGGGTGAAGAGAGTGGTGAGAGTAAGTGAGCTTAGGAAGGAGACTTGTGTCAGTAAGTACCAGGAGAGACCGAGAGCAGAATGGGAAAATGTGAGAGCAAAGGATGTAAGGGAAGTAAGGGAGCAATGGGATGTATTTAGGAAAGCAGTGATGGCTTGTGCAAAAGATGCTTGTGGCATGAGAAGTGTGGGAGGTGGGCAGATTAGAAAGGTTAGTGAGTGGTGGGATAAAGAAGTAAGATTATGGATAAAAGAGAAGAGAGAGGCATTTCGGCGATTTTTGCAGGGAAATAGTGCAAATGACTGGGAGATGTATAAAAGAAAAGGGCAGGAGGTCAAGAAAAAGTTGCAAGAGGTGAAAAAGAGGGCAAATGAGAGTTGGGTTGAAAGAGTATCATTAAATTTTAGGGAGGACAAAAAGATGTTTTGGAAGGAGGTAAATAAAGTGCGTAAAACAAGAGAACAAATGGGAACATCGGTGAAGAGGCCTAAAGGGGAGGCAATAACAACCAGTGGTGATGTGAAAAGGAGATGGAGTGAGTACTTTTAAGGTCTGTTATTGTGTGAGATGATAGTGTTGTAGGTATAGGGTGTTTTGGTCAAGGTCGTGTACGAGGAGAAAGGATTAGGAAGAATGATTTTGTAAAAAGAGAAGTGGTCGTAAAAGATTTTGGGAATATGAAAACCGGCAATGAAGTGGGTTTGGATGGTAGTGAAATGGAATTATTAAAAATGGGGGTGACTGTGTTGTTGACTGGTTGGTAAGGATATCTAATTTAAGTATGACTTATGGTGAAGTGCCTGAGGAATGTGAAATTCATGCATAGGACCATTATACAAAGGCAAAGGGTATAAAGGTGAGTACTCAAATTACAGAGGTATAAGTCTGTTGAGTATTCCTGGTAAATTATATGGGAGGGTATTGATTGAGAGGGTGAAGGCATGTACAGAGCATCAGATTGGGGAAGAGCAGTGTGGTTTCAGAAGTGGTAGAGGATGTGTGGATCAGGTGTTTGCTTTGAAGAATGTATGTGAGAAAGACTTAGAAAAGCAAATGGATTTGTATGTAGCATTTATGGATCTGGAGAAGGCATATGATAGAGCTCATAGAGATGCTCTGTGGAAGGTATTAAGAATATATGGTGTAGAAGGCAAGTTGTTAGAAGCAGTGAAAAGTTTTTATCGAGGATGTAAGGCATGTGTACGTGTAGGAAGAGAGGAAAGTGATTGTGCTCAGTGAATGTAGGTTTGCGGCAGGGGTGGGTGATGTCTCCATGGTTGTTTAATTTGTTTATGGATGGGGTTGTTAGGGAGGTGAATGCAAGAGTTTTGGAAAGAGGGGCAAGTATGAAGTCTGTTGTGGTAGAGAGAGCTTGGGAAGTGAGTCAGTTGTTGTTCACTGATGATACAGCGCTGGTGGCTGATTCATGTGAGAAACTGCAGAAGCTGGTGACTGAGTTTCGCAAAGTGTGTGAAAGAAGAAAGTTAAGAGTAAATGTGAATAAGAGCAAGGTTATTAGGTACAGTAGGGTTGAGGGTCAAGTCAATTCGGAGGTTAGTTAGAATGGAGAAAAACTGGAGGAAGTAAAGTGTTTTAGATATCTGGGAGTGGATCTGGCAGCGGATGGAACCATGGAAGCGGAAGTGAATCAAGGGTGGGGGAGGGGGCGAAAATCCTGGGAGCCTTGAAGAATGTGTGGAAGTCGAGAACATTATCTCGGAAAGCAAAAATGGGTATGTTTGAAGGAATAGTGGTTCCAACAATGTTGTATGGTTCCAAGGCGTGGGTTATGGATAGAGTTGTGCGCAGGAGGATGGATGTGCTGGAAGTGAGATGTTTGAGGACAATGTGTGGTGTGAGGTGGTTTGATCGAGTAAGTAATGTAAGGGTAAGAGAGATGTGTGGAAATAAAAAGAGCGTGGTTGAGAGAGCAGAAGAGGGTGTTTTGAAGTGGTTTGGGCACATGGAGAGAATGAGTGAGGAAAGATTGACCAAGAGGATATATGTGTCGGAGGTGGAGAAAACGAGGAGAAGAGGGAGACCAAATTGGAGGTAGAAAGATGGAGTGAAAAAGATTTTGTGTGATCGGGGCCTAAACATGCAGGAGGGTGAAAGGAGGGCAAGGAATAGAGTGAATTGGATCAATGTGGTATACCGGGGTTGACGTGCTGTCAGTGGATTGAATCAGGGCATGTGAAGCGTCTGGGGTAAACCATGGAAAGCTGTGTAGGTATGTATATTTGCGTGTGTGGACGTATGTATATACATGTGTATGGGGGTGGGTTGGGCCATTTCTTTCGTCTGTTTCCTTGCGCTACCTCGCAAACGCGGGAGACAGCGACAAAGCAAAAAAAAAAAAAAAATATATATATATATATATATATATATATATATATATATATATATATATATATTTCAAACTATTCGCCATTTCCCGCATTAGCGAGGTAGCGTTAAGAACAGATGACTGGGCCTTTGAGGAACTACCCTCACCTGGCCCAATTCTCTGTTCCTTCTTTTGGAAAATTAAAAAAAAAAGAAAAAAAAATGAGAGGGGAGAATTTCCAGCCCCTCGCTCCCTCCCCTTTTAGTCGCCTTCTACGACACGCAGGGAATACGTGGGAAGTATTCTTGCTCCCCTATCCCAGGGATAAATTTTCAATATATATCAACCAATTACCACAAATCATTTGTTATATCCATAGTAGTACCAACAATGCTATTGAAGAAAATTTCTTTTTCCAAATTGCTGGTGTGCTTCACAGTGTACTTCTATTATCAACTAAGTTCTGTCGAGTCAGCAGTGGTCACGTGTGTTTCTTGCTGCTGCTGCTGCTGCTGCTCCATATCATGCACTAAGGCCATTCCACATTCGTACACAAGACACTTCTGTTATCAACTAAGTTCTGTCGAGTCGGCAGTGGTCACGTGTGTTTCTTGCTGCTGCTGCTGCTGCTCCATATCATGCACTAAGGCCATTCCACATTCGTACACAAGACACTTGAGAGCAGCCATTCCTATCAATTATATTCAATAGCAGGGACTTTTATTTTCTTGAATGATGCCTTCTCACTACATCATACAACAGTATTAGCAGCCATTCCTGTCAATTATATACAACTGACTTGTGACCTTGAATGTTGACATCACATCATACAACAGGCCAGACACGAAACATCCTCAGCACGTATCAGGAACACTCGGAGAGGATATCTTCTAATGATCTCGATGATGGTTTGGAAGATCAAGTGGATGACCCTTGCGACTGCATTTGTCCTCCTGCTCCCTCAGTTACGAACTCAGTACTTGTTGGGGCAAGGTCGCCAATAACATATATATGTTGCAAATACTATACTGATCCTCATCTTTGCAAGGACGTTAGATTTGTTAAGTTGCACAACTCAGGATAACACTGTCTGAAAGTTAAGGGATTGAATTAAAGACCACCATTACATTAAATCTACGTATAATGAAAGAATTCAAGTGTACAAAGATAGGCACATAAATCAGGCATGAATCATTTACGTTAACACTGAACATGAGTTTAACATTGAACATGAGTTAACATTGAACATGAGTTAACATTGAACATGAGTTAACATTCCAGATAAGATTTCAAGCCAGGATATCTCTTTCCTTTATGACACTTTGTTTGATAACATTACACTTAATTACAAGTTCAACTCAATGATACTCTTACGACAGAGACAATACAATGTAGCCTACTTCAATCGGGCTTACAGTACATTACAGTGCTTACAGGCTTACAGTAGGGGGGGGACCACTTACCTCGCTGGGCTAGAGAGAGAGGAATCAAATCTCAGCGGGTGTCGTGGGTATTTATTTCAAGTAAGGACAAGCGTTCACCCTTGCTGCTATACAACGCTACCCTTGATTGGCTATGGGACTAAGAGCAATTCTGATTGGTTAGAGGGTCCCAGAGTCTCGGGTTAGTCACATTCCTTGGTCCTTGTTTACGTCAGCAGCGATGACATATGGGATAACATACCCCGCAGCTGACCCAACGCCTTGATCTGGCGCCTCTGATGAGGGTTCGGGTGCTGGAGGACTGGTCAACATCTGCTTCAAAAGAGAATCATTAAGGCAAATGCTTGGTGTGCTGAAAAACTCCGAGCCAGCCTCACAGGAAGACATCACTCCTCGCCCTGATGGGAATAGCAACAACACACTATACAAAGGCAAACTATATACAGAGACACACACACGTTATATACACGAACATGTGGACACACACACACACACACGTGTTCGTATGAATATATATATTTAGGTACAGTAGGTTTGAAGGTAAAGTTAATTACGAGGTAAGTTTGAATGGAGAAAAACTGGAGGAAGTAAAGTGTTTTAGATATCTGGGAGTGGATCTGGCAGCGGATGGAACAATGGAAGCAGAAGTGAATCATAGGGTGGGGGAGGGGGCTAAAATTCTGGGAGCCTTGAAGAATGTTTGGAAGTCGAGAACATTATCTCGGAAAGCAAAAATGGGTATGTTTGAAGGAATAGTGGTTCCAACAATGTTATATGGTTGAAAGGCGTAGGCTATGGATAGAGTTGTGCGCAGGAGGGTGGATGTGCTGGAAATGAGATGTTTGAGGACAATATGTGGTGTGAGGTGGTTTGATTGGGCAAGTAATGTAACGGTAAGAGAGATGTGTGGTAATAAAAAGAGTGTATTGAGAGAGTAGAAGAGGGTGTTTTGAAATGGTTTGGTCACATGGAGAAAATGAGTGAGGAAAGATTGACCAAGAGGATACATGTGTCAGAGGTGGAGGGAACGAGGAGAAGTGGGAGACCAAATTGGAGATGGAAAGATGGAGTGAAAAAGATTTTGAGTGATCGGGGCCTGAACATGTAGGAGGGTGAAAGGCATGCAAGGAATAGTGAACTGGAACGATGTGGTATACCGGGGTCGACGTGCTGTCAATGGATTGAACCAAGGCATGTGAAGCAAGTGGGGTAAACCATGGAAAGTTCTGTGGGGCCTGGATGTGGAAAGGGAGCTGTGGTTTCGGTGCATTATTACATGGCAGCTAGAGACTGAGTGTGAACGAATGGGGCCTTTGTTGTCTTTTCCTAGCGCAACCTCGCACACATGAGGGGGGAGGGGGATGTTATTCCATGTGTGGCGAGGTGGCGATGCGAATAAATAAAGGCAGACAGTATGAATTATGTACATGTGTATATATTTACTTGTGTGTGTGTATATATATGTGTACATCTAGATGTATAGGTATGTATATTTGCGTGTTTGGACGTGTATGAATATACATGTGTATGGGGGTGGGTTGGGAAATTTCTTTCGTCTGTTTCCTTGCGCAACCTCGCAAACGCGGGAGACAGCGGCAAAAAAAAAAAAAAAAAAATATATATATATATATATATATATATATATATATATATATATATATATATATATATATATATATATATATATATATTCTTTTTTCAAACTATTAGCCATTTCCCGCATTAGCGAGGTAGCGTTAAGAACAGAGGACTGGGCCTTTGAGGGAATACACTCACCTGGCCCAATTCTCTGTTCCTTCTTTTGGAAAATTATATATATATACATATATATATATATATATATATATATATATATATATATATATATATATATATATATATATATACAAATAAAGTGTATATGACCGCGCACCTTCATAGAACATACAAAGCTCCAACAGCCAGGATCGAACCTGGGACCCCTTGTGCAAGAGGCAGGCATGCTAACCGCTAGGCTAAGGGACTGTATAATAGGAAACAACTATTCGAAATACTAAGTACTCGAATACCCTTCGTCAATGGTGAGCAACGGGGTCTTAAGGGTTGTTTCCGAACAGAACACATAGCCAGCTGATAGCGTTTTACCGAACCTGACTGTACAACGCGGAGTTATATGAATACGAATAAAGTGTATATGAACGCGCTCCTTCATAGAACATACAAAGCTCCAACAGCCAGGATCGAACCTGGGACCCCTTGTGCAAGAGGCAGGCATGCTAACCGCTAGGCTAAGGGACTGTATAATAGGAAACAACTATTCGAAATACTAAGTACTCGAATACCCTTCGTCTCACATTGGTGAGCAACGGGGTCTATCGGTTGTTTCCGAACAGAACACATAGCCAGCTGATAGCATTTTACCGAACCTGACTGTACAACGCGGAGTTATATGAATACGAATAAAGTGTATATGAACGCGCACCGATAGACCCCGTTGCTCACCATTGTGAGACGAAGGGTATTCGAGTACTTAGTATTTCGAATAGTTGTTTCCTATTATACAGTCCCTTAGCCTAGCGGTTAGCATGCCTGCCTCTTGCACAAGGGGTCCCAGGTTCGATCCTGGCTGTTGGAGCTTTTTTGTATGATATATATATATATATATATATATATATATATATATATATATATATATATATATATATATATATATATATATACATATATATATATATATGTATATATATATATATATATATATATATATATATATATTATATATATATATATATATATATATATATATATATATTCATATGTATATATTTAATTATTCTATTTCAATTATTATTCATTTATTTTGCTTTGTCGCTGTCTCCCGCGTTAGCGAGGGACCGCAAGGAAACAGACGAAAGAAATGGCCCAACCCACCCACATACACATGTATATATATATACGCGTTCACACACACACATATACATACCTTACATCTCAATGTATACATACATATACACACACAGACATTTAGATATATGCACATGTACATAATTCATACTGTCTTCCTTTATTCATTCCCATCGTCACTCCGCCACACATGAAATAACAACCCCCTCCCCCCTTATATGCGTAAGGTATCGCTAGGAAAAGACAACAAAGGCCCCATTCGTTCAAATTCAGTCTCTAGTAAACATGTAATAATGCACCGAAACCACAGCTCCCTTTCCTCATCCAGGCCCCACAGAACTTTCCCTGGTTTACCCCAGACGCTTCACATGCCCTGGTTCAATCCATTGACAGCACGTCGACCCTGGTATACCACATCGTACCAATTCACTCTATTCCTTGCACGCCTTTCACCCTCCTGCATGTTCAGGCCCAGATCAATCAAAATCTTTTTCACTCTATCTTTCCACCTTCAATTTGGTCTCTCACTTTTCCTCGTTCCCTCCACCTCTGACACATATACCCTCTTGGTCAATCTCTCCTCACTCATTCTCTTCATGTTACCAAACCATTTCAAAACACCCTCTTCTGCTCTCGCAACCACACTCTTTTTATTACCACACATCTCTCTCATATATATATATATATATATATATATATATATATATATATATATATATATATATATATATATATATATATATATATATATATATATATATATGCTACATGCAAGTCCATTTCCATTTCTAAGTATCTCTCACATACATTCTTCAAAACAAACATTTGATCCGCACATCCTCTACAACTTTTGAAACCACACTGCTGTTCCCCAATCTGATGCTCTGTGCATGTCTTCACCCTCTCAATCAATATCCTCCCACATAATTTCCCTGGAATACTCAATAAACTTATACCTCTGTAATTTCAGCACTCACTTTTATCCCCTTTGCCTTTGTACAATGGTACTATGCAATCATTTTGCCAATCCTCAGGCACCTCACCATGAGTCATACAAACATCAAATAGCCTTACCAACCAGTCAACAATACAGTAACCACCTTTTTTAATAAATTCCACTGCAATACCATCCAAACTTGCTGCCTTGCTGGCTTTCATCTTCTCAAGAAGGATTATGATAGAGTTGATAGAGATGCTCTGTGGAAGGTATTAAGAATATATGGTGTGGGAGGCAAGTTCTTATTAGCAGTGAAGTTTTTATCGAGGATGTAAGGTATGTGTACGTGTAGGAAGAGAGGAAAGTGATTGGTTCTCAGTGAATGTAGGTTTGATGCAGGGGTTTGTGATGTCTCCATGGTTGTTTAATTTGTTTATGGATGGTGTTGTTAAGGAGGTGAATGCAAGAGTTTTAGAGAAAGGGGCAAGTATGCAGTCTGTTGTGGATAAAAGAGCTTTGGTAGTGAGTCAGTTGTTGTTCGCTGATGATCAGCGCTGGTGGATAATTCATGTGAGAAACTGCAGAAGCTGGTGACTGAGTTTGGTAAAGTGTTTGAAAGAAGAAGGCTGAGAGTAACTGTGAGTAAGAGCATGGTTATTAGGTACAGTAGGGTTGAGTGACAAGTGAACTGGGAGTTAAGTTTGAATGGAGAAAAACTGGAGGACGTGAAGTGCTTTAGATATTTGGGAGCGGAATTGGCAAAGGATGGAACCATGGAAGGGGAAGCGATTCATAGGGTGGGGGAGGGGGCGAAAGTTCTGGAAGCGTTGAAGAATGTGTGGAAATCGAGAACGTCATTCGGAAAGCAGAAAGGGGTATGTTTGAAGGAATAGTGGTTCCAACAATGTTATATGGTTGCGAGGCGTGGGCTATAGATAAAATTGGGCTGAGGAGGGTGGATGTGCTGGAAATGAGATGTTTGATGACAATATAAGGTGTGAGGTGGTTTGATCGAGTAAGTAATTATAGGATAAGAAAGATGTGTGTTAATAAAAAGAGTGTGATTGAGAGTGCAGAAGAGGGTGTTTTGAAATGGTTTGGTCACATGGAAAGAATGAGTAAGTAAAGATTGACCAAGAGGATATATGTGTCAGTGGTGGAGGGAACGAGAAGTGGGAGACCAAATTGAAAATGGAAACATGGAGTGAAAAAGATTTTGAGTGATCGGGGCCTGAACATGCAGGAGGGTGAATGGCGTGCAAGGAGTAAGGTGGATTGGAACGATATGGTATACCGGGGTCGACGTGCTGTCAATGGATTGAACCAGGGTATGCGAAGCGTCTGCCTTAAACCATGGAAAGGTTTGTGGGGCCTGGATGTGGAAAGGGAGTTGTGGGGTATCGGTGCATTATACATGACAGCTAGAGACTGTTGCCGCTTTCGGGAGGAAGACGAACCATAAGTGATGATGACCGTAAACTTTTAATAATCAAAAGATATTTGTAAATGGTAAATGTCGATTTTTGTTCTGGTTACAAAATCTAATTATTCAATTTTCATCAGCTTTAGATTTAATAAAAAGAATCACCACATCCCGTTTTCATGATACAGATGTGAGATGATTCGACGAACGGTTAGCATTGATGAAATTATCTTACGCCGACGCAAATATATAGATAACTTCAATTTGTGATGGAGCAGATACCAGATTTATGCTGCTCATACCGAATGATGATGACAAACGACACCCATGTTGTAAGAACTGTAGGGACAATGCACCAAACATGAAAACTTCTCAGTCATAGAGATCTACCATATATACTGAAGACCTCCTCAACATCTCTCTAACGTTCACATGAAATATTATAGTGAAGAAACTTCAGAACACCTAGTCGATACCTCACTTCAAATCTGGCCGTTAGATACACATTCTTTAATTCAGCACAAAGGAAGTATCATTATCTTGTATCAATTTATAAAGAAGACATGTGCATACAT
>NC_092241.1:18364732-18389732 GCF_036320965.1 Panulirus ornatus
AAATCTCTCTTACCCTATTATTACTTACTCGATCAAACCACCTCACACCACATGTTGTCCTCATACATCTCATTTCCAGCACATCCACCTTCCTCCGCACAACTCTATATATAGCCCACGTCTCGCAGCCATACAACATTGTTGGGACCACTATTCCTTCAAACATACCCATTTTTGCTTTCCGAGATAATGTTCTCGACTTCCACACATTTTACATGGCTACCAGAATGTTCGCTCCTCCCTCACGTTATGATTCACTCCCGCATCCATGGTTCCATTCGCTGCCAAATCCACTCCCAGATATCTAAAACACTTTACTTCCTCCAGTTTTTCTCCATTCAAACTTACCACCCAAGTGACTTGACCCTCAACCCTACTGTACCTAATATCCTTGCTCTTATTCACATTTGCTCTTATTCACTTGTATATATATATATATATATATATATATATATATATATATATATATATATATATATATATATATATATATATATATATATATATATATATATTTCTTTCTTTTTTCTTTCAAACTATTCGCCATTTCCCGCATTAGCGAGGTAGCTTTAAGAACAGAGGACTGGGCCTTTGAGGGAATACCCTCACCTGGCCCAATTCTCTGTTCCTTCTTTTGGAAAATTAAAAAAAAAAAACGAGAGGGGAGGATTTCTAGCCCCCCGCTCCCACCCTTTTAGTCGCCTTCTACGACACGCAGGGAATACGTGGGAAGTATTCTTTCTCCCCTATCCCCAGGGATATATATACATATATACATACGTATATAAGAACCTGGAAACCCTCCCCTTCTTTCACACACTTTACCAAAGTCAGTCACCAGCTTCTGCAGTTTCTCACACGAATCAGCCACCAGCGATGTATCATCAGCAAACAATAACTGACTCACTTCCCAAGCTCTCTCATCCACAACAGACTGCATACTTGCCCCTCTTTCCAAAACTCTTGCATTCACCTCTCTAACAACCCCATCCATAAAAATATTAAACAACCATGGAGACATCACACACCCCTGCCGCAAACCTATATTCAGTGATAACCAATCCATTTCCTCTCTTCTTACACGTACACATGCCTTACATCCTTGATAAAAACTTTTCACTGCTTCTATCAACTTGCCTACCACACAATATATTCTTAATGCCTTCCACAGAGCATCTGTATGAACTCTATCAAATGCCTTTTCCACATCCAAAAAACTGTATACAAATCCATTTCCTTTTCTAAGTATTTCTCACATACATTATTCAAAGCAAACACCTGATCCACACATCCTCTGCCACTTCTGAAACCACACTGCTCTTCCCCAATCTGATGCTTTGTACATGCCTTAATCCTCTCAATCAATACCCTCCCATATAATTTCCCAAGAATACTCAACGAACGTATACCTCTGGAATTTGAGCATTCACCTTTCTTCCCTGTGCCTTTGTATAAAGGCACTATACAAGCATTCCGCCAATGCTCAGGCACCTCACCATGAGTCATACATACGTTAAATGATCTTACCAACCATTCAACAATACAGTCACCCCCTTTTTTAATAAATTCCACTGCAATACCATCCAAACCCGCTGCCTTGCTGGCTTTCAGCTTCCACAAAGATTTTACTACCTCTTCCATGTTTACCAAATCATTTTCCCTAACCCTCTCGCTTTGCACACCACCTCGATCAAAACACCCTATATATGCCACTCTATCATCAAACACATACAACAAACCTTCAAAATACTCACTCCATCTCCTTCTCACAACACCACAACTTGTTATCATCTCCCCTTTAGCCCCTTTCACTGAAGTTCCCATTTGCTCCCTTGTCTTACGCACTTTATTTACCTCCTTCCAGAACATCTTTTTATTCTCCCTAAAATTTAATGATACTCTCTCACCCCAACTCTCATTTCCCTCTTTTTCACCTCTTGCACCTTTCTCTTGACCTCCTGTCTCTTTTTTTTATACATCGCCCACTGAATTGCATTTTTTCCCTGCAAAAATTGTACAAATGCCTCTCTCTTCTCTTTCACTAATAATCTTACTTCTTCATCCCATCACTCACTACCCTTTCTAATCAACCTACCTCCCACTCTTCTCATGCCACAAGCATCTTTTGCGCAATCACTGCTTCCCTAAATATATCCCATTCCTCCCCCACTCCCATTACTTCCATTGTTCTCACCTCCTTCCATTCTGTACTCAGTCTCTCCTGGTACTTCCTCACACACGTCTCCTTCCCAAGCTCACTTACTCTCACCACCCTCTTCACCCCAACATTCACTCTTCTTTTCTGAAAACCCATACAAATCTTCACCTTAGCCTCCACTAGATAATTATCAGACATCCCTCCAGTTGCACCTCTCAGCACATTAACATCTAAAAGTCTCTCTTTCGCGCGCCTGTCAATTAACACGTAATCCAATAACGCTCTCTGGCCATCTCTCCTACTTACATACGTATACTTATGTATATCTCGCTTTTTAAACCAGATATTCCCAATCACTAGTCCTTTTTCAGCACATAAATCTACAAGCTCTTCACCATTTCCATTTACAACACTGAACACCCTATGTATACCAATTATTCCCTCAACTGCCACATTACTCACCTTTGCATTCAAATCACCCATCACTATAACCCGGTCTCGTGCATCAAAACCACTAACACACTCATTCAGCTGCTCCCAAAATACTTGCCTCTCAATCTTTCTTCACATGCCCGGGTGCATATGCACCAATAATCACCCATCTCTCTCCATCAA
The DNA here is from genome assembly GCF_036320965.1 of Panulirus ornatus. Classification (NCBI taxonomy): domain Eukaryota; kingdom Metazoa; phylum Arthropoda; class Malacostraca; order Decapoda; family Palinuridae; genus Panulirus; species Panulirus ornatus. The sequence goes on from NC_092241.1 coordinate 18,367,506, forward strand.
CTTTCAGTTTTACCCATATTAATCTAGAATTTACTTTCTTATATTCTATCACATACTCCCACAACTCCTGTTTCAGGAGTAGTGCTACTCCTTCCCTTGCTCTTGTTCTCTCACTAACCCCTGACTTTACTCCCAAATCATTCCCAAACCACTCTTCCCCTTTACCCTTGAGCTTCGTTTCACTCAGAGCCAAAACATCCAGGTTCCTTTCCTCAAACATACTACCTATCTCTCCTTTTCTCACATCTTGGTTACATCCACACACATTTAGACACCCCAGTCTGAGCCTTCGAGGAGGATGAGCACTCCCCGCGTAACTCCTTCTGTTTCCCATTTTAAAAAGTTAAAAAAGTACAAGGAGGAGAGGATTTCTGGCCCCCCGCTCCCGTCCCCTCTAGTCGCCTTCAACGACACGCGAGGAATGTGTGGGAAGTATTCTTTCACCCCTACCCCCAGGGATAATATATATATATATATATATATATATATATATATATATATATATATATATATATATATATATATATATATATATATATATATATATATATATATATATATATATATATATATATATATATATATATATATATATATATATATATATATATATATATATATTTATATATATACATATATATATATATATATATATATATATATATATATATATATATATATATATATATATATATATATATATATATATGTATATATATATGTATATATATATATGTATATATATATATATATATATATATATATATATATATATATATATATATATATATATATATATATATATATATATATATATATATATATATATATATATATATATACATATATATATATATATACACATATATAAGCACATATACACACATACACACATATACATATATATACATATGAAAAATGAAAAAAAATAATTTAGAAAACCGAAACTTCTAGCTTGAAATGAAATGAAAGATGAATGTCACATAATGGTTTAACCTCTAGCTATGGAAAAAGGAAATGTATGATTTATATATATATATATATATATATATATATATATATATATACATATATATATATATATATATATATATATATATATATATATATATATATATATATATATATTGCTTTCAAGAATGTATGTGAAAAATACTTAGAAAAGCAAATTGGTTTGTATGTAGCATTTATAGATCTGGAGAAGGCATATGATAGATTTGATAGCGATGCTCTGTGGAAGGTATTAAGAATATATGGTGTAGGAGGCAAGTTGTTAGAAGCAGTGAAAAGTTTTTATCGAGGATGTAAGGCATGTGTACGTGTAGGAAGAGAGGAAAGTGATTCGTTCTCAGTGAATGTAGTTTTGCGGCAGGGGTGTGTTATGTCTTCAAGGTTGTTTAATTTGTTTATGGATGGGGTTGTTAGGGAGGTGAATGCAAGAGTTCTGGAGAGAGGGGCAAGTATACATTCTGTTGTGGATGAGAGAGCTTGGGAAGTGAGTCAGTTGTTGTTCGCTGATGATACAGCGCTGGTGGCTGATTTATGTGAGAAACTGCAGAAGCTCGTGACTGAGTTTGGTAGAGTGTCTGAAGGAAGAAAGTTGAAAGTAAATGTGAATAAGAGCAAGGTTATTAGGTACAGTAGTGTTTAGGGTCAAGTAAATTGGAAGGTAAGTTTGAATGGAGAAAAACTGGAGGAAGTTAAGTGTTTTAGATATATGGGAGTGGATTTGGCAGCGAATGGAACCATGGAAGCGGAAGTGAATCATAGGGTCGGGGAGGGGGCTAAAATTCGGGGAGCCATGAAAAATGTGTTGAAGTCGAGAACATTATCTCCGAAAGCAAAAATGGGTATGTTTGATGGAAAAGTGGTTCCAACAATGTTGTATGGTTGCGAGGCGTAGGCTATATATAGAGTTGTGCACAAGAGGGCGGACGTGCTGGAAATAAGATGTTTGACGACAATATGTGGTGTAAGTTGGTTTGCTCGAGTAAGTAATATAAGGGTAAGAGAGATGTGTGGTAATAAAAAGAGTGTGGTAATATATATATATATATATATATATATATATATATATATATATATATATATATATATATATATATATATATATATATATATATATATATATATATATATATATATATATATATATATATATATATATTAATACATATATATATTAATATTTTTTTTTCAAACTATTCGCCATTTCCCGCATCAGCAAGGTAGCGTTAAGATCAGAGGACTGGGCCTCTGAGGGAACATCCTCACCTGGCCCCTTTCTATGTTCCTTTTTTTGGAAAATTAAAAAAAAAAAAAAGAGGGGAGGATCTCCAGCCCCCCGCTCCCTCCCCTTTTAGTCGCCTTCTACGACACGCAGGGAATACGTGGGAAGTATTCTTTCTCCCTTATCCCCAGGGATTTATATATATATATATATATATATATATATATATATATATATATCAATATATATATATATATATATATATATATATATATATATATATATATATATATATATATATATAAACATATATATATATATATATATATATATATATATATATATATATATATATATATATATATATATATATATATATATATATATATATATATATATATATGTTTATATATATATATATATATATATATATATATATATATATATATATATATATATATATATATATATATATTATTATTTTTTATTATACTTTGTCGCTGTCTCCCGCGTTTGCGAGGTAGCGCAAGGAAACAGACGAAAGAAATGGCCCAACCCCCCCCATACACATGTATATACATACGTCCACACACGCAAATATACATACCTACACAGCTTTCCATGGTTTACCCCAGACGCTTCACATGCCTTGATTCAATCCACTGACAGCACGTCAGCCCCGGTATACCACATCGCTCCAATTCACTCTATTCCTTGCCCTCCTTTCACCCTCCTGCATGTTCAGGCCCCGATCACACAAAATCTTTTTCACTCCATCTTTCCACCTCCAATTTGGTCTCCCTCTTCTCCTCGTTCCCTCCACCTCCGACACATATATCCTCTTGGTCAATCTTTCCTCACTCATTCTCTCCATGTGCCCAAACCACTTCAAAACACCCTCTTCTGCTCTCTCAACCACGCTCTTTTTATTTCCACACATCTCTCTTACCCTTACGTTACTCACTCGATCAAACCACCTCACACCACACATTGTCCTCAAACATCTCATTTCCAGCACATCCATCCTCCTGCGCACAACTCTATCCATAGCCCACGCCTCGCAACCATACAATATTGCTGGAACCACTATTCCTTGAAACATATCCATTTTTGCTTTCCGAGATAATGTTCTCGACTTCCACACATTCTTCAAGACTCCCAGGATTTTCGCCCCCTCCCCACCCTATGATTCACTTCCGCTTCCATGGTTCCATCCGCTGCCAGATCCACTCCCAGATATCTAAAACACTTTACTTCCTCCAGTTTTTCTCCATTCAAACTTACCTCCCAATTGAATTGACCCTCAACCCTACTGTACCTAATAACCTTGTTCTTATCCACATTTACTCTTAACTTTCTTCTTTCACACACTTTACCAAACAGTCACCAGCTTCTGCAGTTTCTCACATGAATCAGCCACCAGCGCTGTATCATCAGCGAACAACAACTGACTCACTTCCCAAGCTCTCTCATCCCCAACAGACTTCATACTTGCCCCTCTTTCCAAAACTCTTGCATTCAACTCCCTAACAAACCCATCCATAAACAAATCAAACAACCATGGAGACATCACACACCCCTGCCGCAAACCTACATTCACTGAGAACCAATCACTTTCCTCTCTTCCTACACGTACACATTCCTTACATCCTCGATAAAAACTTTTCACTGCTTCTAACAACTTGCCTCCCACACCATATATTCTTAGCACCTTCCACAGAGCATCTCTATCAATTCTATCATATTCCTTCTCCAGATCCATAAATGCTACATACAAATCCATTTGCTTTTCTAAGTATTTCTCACATACATTCTTCAAAGCAAACACCTGATCCACACATCCTCTACCACTTCTGAAACCACACTGCTCTTCCCCAATCTGATGCTCTGTACATATCTTCACCCTTTCAGTCATATAATTTACCAGGAATACTCAACAAACTTATACCTCTGTAATTTGTGCACTCACTCTTGTCCCCTTTGCCTTGGTACAATGGCACTATGAAAGCGTTCCGCCAATCCTCAGGCACCTCACCATGAATCATACATACATTGAATAACCTCACCAACCAGTCAACAATACAGTCACCCCCTTTTTTAATGAATTCCACTGCAATACCATCCAAACCTGCTGCCTTGCCGGCTTTCGTCTTCCGCAAAGCTTTTACTACCTCTTCCCTGTTTACCAAATCATTTTCCCTAACCCTCTCACTTTGCACACCACCTCGACCAAAACACCCTATATCTGCCACTCTATCATCAAACACATTCAACAAACCTTCAAAATACTCACTCCATCTCATACTCACATCACCACTACTTGTTATCACCTCCCCATTAGCCCCCCCTAACTGAAGTTCCCATTTGCTTCCTTGTCTTACGCACTTTATTTACCTCCTTCCAGAACATCTTTTTATTCTCCCTAAAATTTAAAGATACTCTCTCACCTTAACTCTCATTTGCCCTCTTTTTCACCTCTTGCACCTTTCTCTTGACCTCTTGTCTCTTTCTTTTATACATCTCCCACTCATTTGCATTTTTTCCCTGCAAAAATCGTCCAAATGCCTCTCTCTTCTCTTTCACTACTAATCTTACCTCTTCATCCCACCACTCACTACCCTTTCTCATCAAACCCACCTCCCACGCTTCTCATGCCACAAGCATCTTTTGCCCAAGTCATCACTGCTTCCCTAAATACATCCCATTCCTCCCCCACTCCCCTTGCCTCCTTTGTTCTTACCTTTTTCCATTCTGTACTCAGTTTCTCCTGGTAATTCCTCACACACGTCTCCTTCCCAAGCTCACTTACTCTCACCACCCTCATCACCCCAATATTCTCTCTTCTTTTCTGAAAACCCATACAAATCTTCACCGTCGCCTCCACAAGGTATTGATCAGACATCCCTCCAGTTGCGCCTCTCAGCACATTAGCATCCAAAAGTCTCTCTTTCGCGCGCCTGTCAATTAACACGTAATCCAATAACGCTCTCTGGCCATCTCTCCTACTTACATACGTATACTTATGTGTATCTCGCTTTTTAAACCAGGTATTCCCAATCACCAGCCCTTTTTCAGCACATAAATCTACAAGCTCTTCACCATTTCCATTTACAACACTGAACACCCCATGTATACCAATTATTCCCTCAACTGCCACATTGCTCACATTTGCATTCAAGTCACCCATCACTATAACCCGGTTTTGTGCATCAAAACCATTTACACACTCATTCAGCTGCTCCCAAAACACTTGCCTTACATGATCTTTCTTCTCATGCCCAGGTGCATATGCACCAATAATCACCCATCTCTCTTCATCAATTTTCAGTTTTACCCATATTAATCTAGAATTTACTTTCTTACATTCTATCACATACTCCCACAACTCCTGTTTCAGGAGTAGTGCTACTCCTTCCCTTGATGTTGTCCTCTCACTAACCCCTGAATTTACTCCCAAGACATTCCTAAACCACTCCTCCCCTTTACCCTTAAACTTCGTTTCACTCAGATCCAAAACATCCAGGTTCCTTTCCTCAAACATACTACCTATCTCTCCTTTTTTTCACATCTTGGTTACATCCACACACGTTCAGACACCCCAATCTGAGCCTACGAGGAGGATGAGCACTCCCCGCGTAACTCCTTCTGTTTCCCATTTTAGAAAGTTAAAATACATGTAGGGGAGGATTTCTGGCTCCCCGCTCCCGTCCCCTCTAGTCGCCTTCTACGACACGTGAGGAATGCGTGGGAAGTATTCTTTCACCCCTATCCCCAGGGATATATATATATATATATATATATATATATATATATATATATATATATATATATATATATATATATATATATATATATATATATATATATATATATATATATATATATATGTATATATATATATATATATATATATATATATATATATATATATATATATATATATATATATATATATATATATATATATATATATATATATATATATATATATATATATATATATATATATATATATATATATATATATATATATATATATATATATATATATATATACATATATATAATGTAGATAGAGAGATGGATAAAAGAAATACACAGGAAATTAATGATTAATGTTAAACCCTCTTAGTTCGCAGGTCAGCAGCCGCCCAGGGATGTACTACCCTCCTGAATTAGTTGTGTCGTAGTGATGTCATGGTACTACCATACTTCATCCGTGTCACTAAACATAAGCCGCCCGGGCAGGTGATGCCGTCCTTAGCTACGGTCGCTGAAATGAAGTATGGAGCCCCGTCCACCCTCATCTGATATTTGGTTACCCGCCATGTAACCTCAGTATCTGGTTTCCCTCCACCCCCTCCCCCGTCCACCATTAGTATCTGGTTACCTGGTCTTGTTATTTGTTCATGAAGACTATGACCTTAGGTTAGATTGTTTGCCATAAATCCTTCCTCCTCATCTGTATCCGATTTTTTGACTTTCATTTTGTTTTTTCTTCGCCTCTTCTTTTCCTCCCTTTCAATCCTTAAACTCCTCTATTTTTATCTATTTTGTCTTATTTTTCAATGTTCCTTCGTCATGAAATAACTGCCTCTTCACCATGCTCCCTCCTGAAGCATCGGCTGTAAATATGATCACTTTGAACCCTGACGTTTACCACAGTGTCGTTGGTCATGTTGGAAACGACACCGTCCCCACCAGTATAGTCTCAGTGTTAATATTATAATCCGAATCCGTCTCCTACCTGCCCCTCTCCTAACCCCTCACCTGCTCCATGACCCCTGTATCCAGCTCTCATCACATTTCACCCTACCTCTCTTCTTTCCCTCTCTCTCACCTTCTACAGTCTACAACGCCTCCCCCCTCTTTTCCATCATCCATTAAGATCTTCCTCCCAAAACTTCCTTCCTCCTTCAACTATAATAATCTTCATCTCAAACCTTCTTATTGCATCCTAACAACTACCGGTTTTCCAACCATATCTTCCCCTCCACTAGACCACCTAATACAGCTTCCCATTCACTCGATTCTCCTTCGTTCTTCATAGAGCAGTCCCCCTTACACATCTTTCCTGTCCACTCCACCATTTGTCACAGTTTCCCTTCCCATATCTAGTACACATGAGTCCCTCCCACTAGTCACAATCCTCCTCCATCCCACCGATTCCAGCAATGTTCCACAGTACCCGGTTCCCTTTTTCTTTTATTCTTCCTTACTGTCAGACACCAGATGTTTGTCAGTTGCTCATGTTCCTCCCGCCCTCCAGCTGCCAGCAGGACATGAGAGGAGTAGATCAATGTGGTGACAAAAAATAGTTAAGCCACATGAACAGACATGTCATAATAGTGTACTGTTCCCTATTCTAAAAGCATACGAACAATGGTATTATCATCAATTAGCTGCATCTTTTCTCCATGTCTTATTGCTTCAGATGGAGCGAACCAGCAAGTCTTCTGCTGTCGGTGGGTGTTGAGGTGATGGGTACTGTTTTCTTATGTGTCAGTGTACATCTGATGATACAAAGAGCCCAGGCTGCCAGCCTCCACCAGTGACCTGCAGTGTGTCAGTGTACGGTTGATAATCACAAAAACGAAGACTCTAATATTAGCAACTACAGTATTGTTTCAATAATTAGTTCATGGCAATGAGTAGACATGCTTCAATAATTCTTGGCTTTATTATGTAGATACACATTTATCATTAGTACCCCTGTCATCAACGGTGACGTTATGACCAGCTGGTCAGGTTACCCTCACATACGTGTGTCCAGGTTCATCAATATCCCTGTCATCAACGGTAACGTTATGACCAGCTAGTCACGTTACCCTCGCGTACGTGTGTCCAGGTTCATCAATACCCCTGTCATCAACGGTGACGTTATGACCAGCTAGTCACGTTACCCTCGCGTACGTGTGTCCAGGTTCATCAATACCCCTGTCATCAACGGTAACGTTATGACCAGCTAGTCACGTTACCCTCGCATACGTGTGTCCAGGTTCATCAATACCCCTGTCATCAACGGTGACGTTATGACCAGCTAGTCACGTTACCCTCACATACGTGTGTCCAGGTTCATCAATACCTCTGTCATCAACAGTAACGTTATGACCAGCTAGTCACGTTACCCTCACATACGTGTGTCCAGGTTCATCAATACCCCTGTCATCAGTGGTAGCGTTATGACCAGCTAGTCACGTTACCCTCACATACGTGTGTCCAGGTTCAACCCAAAAGGTTAAACGTACATCCAGACCTGCTGACCTTTGAACTGGACTTAAAAATTCATTTCTCCACTTGACTCTGCAATTAAGACATTTCAGCAAAACAGCCTACACACTTAGACCTGAAATTAACATATCTTTCTCATCAATTAAAACTTAGATATGCCAAGGATCATTACAGTTTATTTACGTGAGTACTGGGTTTAAAAATTTAAGTTCGTAGGCTTTTTTAATGTGCTCTTCTTTCGCTCCTTGTATAAAGCAAGGATGGCGAGAATGAAGAGAAAAGAAAGGAGACAAAAAGTAGAACGACATGAATATTCTGAAGTGGAAAATCTACGTTTTAAAAAGGGACGTGTCATAGAAACATAGGTATTGTGTGTGTGTGTGTGTGTGTGTGTGTGTGTGTGTGTGTGTGTGTGTGTGTGTGTTTGTGTGTATGTGTGTGTATGTGTGTGTATGTGTGTGTGTTTGTGTGTGTGTGTGTATGTGTGTGTGTGTGTGTGTGTGTGTGTGTGTGTGTATCCATTTGAGGTGATGATGCACAGTTGAGGTTAGCTGTATGGCGACTGCCACGTCCAGGAGTTGAGCCGGGGCGGACTCGTGGGTAGATCATGGTCCATCACTTTACCCGCTTCCTTCGCAGCGCCGATGTCTTTGCACATGAAAAAAAAAAACTGCCTTTAATGCATTCATGACCACCCACCACAGGGAAGTCTTAGTTTCAGGTCCATATACTGGATAACGGAAGTGCCGGAGTTGGTGGCACTACCAACTTAAGTGTTTGACACTAGCAGTGTGAAGCTCTGCTGTATTTAGTGGCGTCTAGTCCCACTCCGACTATTTTTCTCATGAGGTAAACCATGACTTTGAAATTCATTTGTTATTTCTTCTTTCAAATACCCTCTGGGTTTACCTCTTAAAGCTATACGAAAATAGAGTAGTTCATTTCAAAGTATTTCCACATCTTAAAGGATCGAGCCACATTATCACCCATACGTGAGGATGTGAGACACGGCAGGACCATATATGTTAAAGCCGCGCAGGGGACACTATAGAGAGAATCGTGTGGCAAGTGGAAGGTAAATCTCGAGGAGAGGGAGTGGAACGTCGCAATGTTGTCCAAACGCAAAATGAAAGAAAACTTCAGAATTCATCCAACAGTCTTAGTTACTAACAGAGCGATCGTAGGTAGGAGAAGAAAGAACAATATAGTTCCTTCATCTGATCTAATGAAATGTTTCCTTGTAGCAGTAACAACCGGCTGTAGAGTGATGGTCAAACGCAGGGAAGCAATCTCATGCTCGGCTCCCTGCTCACCAAGGATTCAGTTTAAGAGTAACTAAACGATGGAGGAGAAGGAAAGATGGTGTTCATTCTTAATCTTCACTTCGGCAGCACAACCAGGATGAGGTCAGAATAGATCATATTGACCTCTGAAGAAAAAGCAGCATCTCTGTCGCTTATTGACCTTCATCTTTTCCTCGTTCTTGTTATATGTTTGAACACTGACCAACAACCATATCTTTTAGTCTCATCCCTTATACTTGAATACATTTTCTTTAAAATTTTTGCTTTTGGTCGCAGTTCATTTCTTTATCCGCTAATAGTTATTATGATCATTGTCATCACACACACACTCACACACACACACACACACGCATACATACACACACGCATACATACACACACACACACACACACACACACACACACACACACACACACACACACACACACACACACACACACACATACATACACACACACACGCACACACACACACACACACACACACACACACACACACACACACACACACACACACACACACACACACACACACACACACACACACACACACACACACAGAGGCACCGCCTGCTCCGGCCTTGTGTTCTTGTGGCTCCACTTACAAGGTTACGTCGTAAGTTAAAGATTTCAGACATTCCCTTGGTGAACTTTCCTCTCCCGTACTTGAATCAAGTCAGAAACTTTTTCAGCAAATTAGCCTTGAGGTAAAATTTTTGATCCAACTTTTAAGGTGAAGGCTGGAGATTTAAATGGTAAATCTGAGGTGAGCAAGGTAATGTTTTATTGATGGGAGAAACCCCAGGGAAGTAGTTACTTAGGTGAGGAAGGTAACGTGTTACTGATGGGAGAGCCGCAGGGAAGCAGTTACTCGGTGAGAAAATTAAAGTGTTACTGATGGGGGAAGCCGTAGGGAGGCAGTTACTCGTCTGTCTTCGTAAAAAGTTAGTAACTTGAGCAGAAACCGAAAGCTTTCGCCATGTAATGAGGGAAGTAGTTAGGCGTGATGGTAGGAAGTGCAGCGTTCCATACGGCAGGGAATGACTGTCTAGTAATTTGGTGGAGAACTTTCAATTCAGGTGGCGAACATTGTATTTAGGCGAAGAGCATTGTATTCAGTTGGAAAACATTGCATTTAGGTGAGAACAATGTATTTAAGCAAGGAAATATACGTTTAGGTGGAGAAACTTGCACACAGGTAAAGAACTTTGCCTTTAAGTGGAGAACCTTGGCTTTAAGTGGTGAACTTTATCTTCAAGTGGAGAACTTTATCTTTAAGTGGAGGACTTTAGCTTTAAGTGGAGAACTTGGTCTTTAAGTGGAGGACTTTAGCTTTAAGTGGAGAACTTTGTCTTTAAGAGGAGAACTTTGTAATTAGGCATGTGAACAAGGTAATAAGTAGATAAGGTATGAAGAACCAGAAACAGTTAAGGCAGCAAGATATCACACCTGTAGGCAGGAAGTAAACCGTGTAATATCTTTTCATATACAAAAGTACAGAAGTGCGTAAGTAAGAATGTACGTAGATAGAGGAATAAGGTAGAGAGGAAAGGAAGAGGATAGAAAATAATGATGGGCATAGATGTAGATAGTAAAAGAGGTTATAGGAAAACGGACTGAAACTATCAAAGTATTAAAACATTCCCTTACCTTTAAAAACCCAAAGACAAAATAGAAAATTATATCAAAATATATTGACTGTGCACCGAAAGGCTTTCTTATTACCTACGTCATATGGAAACCTTCTGATATGGTGTCTCAGTAACAGAATTGGCACTAAAGTAGTCATTTCCATTTGTAGTTTCCTGTAATATTTTTCTGTTAGATAAAAGTCATAGTCTGGTTGTTTCACGACATACTTTTTTAATGCCTTATATTAGTTAATATTTAACTTTATCAATCGTGAATGTGAAAATTTTGTAATTTTGTCTAGATATTTTACAAATTGTCACTGTCTGAAATGTTCAATACTTCTTACATAAACAAAACATCATCTGTGAACACCTTCATGGACGATACATGTCCACCAAGTGAATCAATCATCTATGTAGTTCTGGAATAAAAATGTCCCAAGCCACTGTTATCTCTACTAGTTAACGCTAGGTCCCTTTGTTCTGCTTAAGAAAGCACCTTTGACATGGTTCTGTTGCCCTCGAAAAAAAAAAAAATTATGATCATATCGTAGTTCAGTTCTTGGCTACACAAAAAAGCTGAATGTCTGAATCCTTTGCTCTTGTTTTGTTTCAGTATTTTTTTCCCTCAGTCTTTAATCAAAATGACTGTCCTTAACTGGTTGTTTTTCCCTGACAGATTCATGGATCCGTTACGGATTTTTATGCTTCTTGTCTACAGTGGTACGCATTAAGTTTTCTTGTCTACAGTGGTACGCATTAAGTTTTCTTGTCTACAGTGGTACGCATTAAGTTTTCTTGTCTACAGTGGTACGCATTAAGTTTTCTTGTCTACAGTGGTACGCATTAAGTTTTCTTGTCTACAGTGGTACGCATTAAGTGTTCTATCAGATCGTCGTATTTTCTCTGATTTCTCCACATTATATTTCTACTTTCTTTTTACTTCCTTCACGACTCTGGCTCTAATTTTCTCTTTTCCACTCGTTTCATTTTCCAACCCTGGCAGACAATTATCGATTCCTCTCATTGTAGACTTCACACAAGTTCTTGTAACGATGTTACAGGGTTTGGCTGTGGAAATCAGGGTCCAATTTCACGTCCTTAATGAAGTTATTCACCTTAATATAATATCATCCCTGTGTGTGTGTGTGTGTGTGTGTGTGTGTGTGTGTGTGTGTGTGTGTGTGCGTGTGTGTGTGTGTAACAAACCATATGAGGAGAGAGTGCGAGAACTAAACTTACTCTTAAGCAAGAGGCGCCTACGGGGCAATAATGTTGAAAATATTTAAAGGAAATAACATCGTCGTTATTGAAAATTTCTTGACAATAACGTCAGCATTACCAACGAGAGGACTGGATGAAAACTTCGAGGTCACCAAGTTTATCTGGATTGTACGAAATATTTCTTTACCAATGACTTTACTGATGTGAAGAATAAACTCCCACATGTTGTTCAGGGTAACACTTGATATCTTCAAAATTAGCCTTGATCATCACTTGTCAGTCTCCAGTACTGAACAATTCATTTAAACAGTTATCATAAGGCAGTGGTGCATCATGCTACCTTCTCAACTATTGATCTCTCCTTGGCCATGTTGCAGTAACGCACCAATATGTCACCTGCTTTGAGAAAGTAAATAAGAATAATTGTATCATTCTTCAACACCACGAATAATAAAGGCATGGTAAGTCTAGAGTCTAGGGCTTAATTCTATCCTTGCTATTGTCTTTATAACAAAAAGTAAAGGGATGCACGTCGCTGCTGATGGCATGCATGACATATGTATGTTCATCCTACCTTCTGACTTTCCTGTGAAAATTTCCTTCAGACATGTGATTCATGCAAGGTATTTTTTTCTACATGTTTTCTGTCCGTCGTGTGCTGGAGGGAGTGGAGGGTTGGGGGAGCCTTTGCTTTGCTGCTCTCTTCTTCCACTGCTTTTAAGAGGATGCATATTCTTTCTTTATCTTTTATTTAGTGTTGTGGCCAGACCACCTCGCATTAACCCTGGGTCTGTGTGGTGTGTGCATTTATGAAACTCTCTCTCTCTCTCTCTCTCTCTCTCTCTCTCTCTCTCTCTCTCTCTCTCTCTCTCTCTCTCTCTCTCTCTCTCTCTCTCTCTCTCTCTCTCTCTCTCTCTCTCTCTCTCTCTCTCTCTCTCTCTCTCTCCATTCCTCGCCTGCAGTTTAGAATGTATATACATCTTGAGACCCACTCGAGCGCTGTGTCATCTCTACTCAGACTTGTTATTTCCCGTCACAATAAAGTTCTTCGCAAAATAGATTTTCAGTAGCTGCATAAAGCAATTTACCAAAGACGAACATCTAAAAGTGAATATGGACTACGTCTGAATAAGCTCTGACGCTCGCAAATTGCAACTGATGGGTTAGATCGGGTTGCTGTGGAACAGAGTGGAGACTTATGTTACTTCTCATTCACATCATATATTCCGTCATCTCTCTGTAAAAATGACCAAGCAAGCGGGAGTTTCTCGCGATATAGCTCAAGTGGCTCACCTATCCACCCAGCTAATGTTGCTATCATCATAGATTGAGTGATAATGCTGTTTCCTTTTGAGTAAAGGAAGAATAACGTTATTGTATACTACAGAGAGAGAGAGAGAGAGAGAGAGAGAGAGAGAGAGAGAGAGAGAGAGAGAGAGAGAGAGAGAGAGAGAGAGAGAGAGAGAGAGAGAGAGAGAGAGAAAGAGAGGAGAATATGTGTGTGTGTGTGTGTGTGTGTGGGTGGGTAACCAAAATTTGTATTTCTTCTTAGTTTCACCTCCATCCCTGTCGCCTAAATCTTCCTGACTGCTCTGCTGTCACACACCCGGGCGCAACACACACACACACAGAACGTGGACAAAAGCCCCGCTACCTACTCAGGTTGGTCCCTTACGCTCTCCTCAACCCACCTTTAATACACACGATTCCAAATGCTTTCCCAGGTACATTAGTGTTCACTCCACCATCCGCAGTTAATACTCTCGCATAATAATAGTGAATTCAAAACCATGGAAAGGTCTGCATGGCCTGGTGTGGATAGGGTGCTGTGGTTTCATTGCATTCACATGCGTCTAAGTGATGTGAGGTGGTTCGAACAGGTAAGTGATAAAAGGGTGAGTGAGAGGTGTGGTGATAAAGAGAGTGTGGTTGAGAGAGTTGAAGTGGGTATGCCATGGTTTGAACATACGGAGAGAGTGAGTGAGGAAAGGTTTACAAATAAGATATATGTGTCAGAAAAGGAGGGAGAAAGGAGAAAGGGTAGAACAATTGTAGATGGAAAGATGGAGTAAAAGGATTTTGAGCGATCGGGGCCTTGAACATGCAGGAGGGTGAAAGACGTGCACGGGATAGAGTGACTGGAGTTATATGGTATACTTTGGTTGACACAGACTGAATCAGGGCATGTGAAGCGTTTAAGGTAAACCATAGAAACGTCAACAGAACCTGGTTGTGAATAGGAAGCTGTGGTTTTGGTGCATTACACATGACAGTTAAAGAACGGACGTAAGCAGACTCGGCCTTTCTTCGTCTGCTCCTGGCGGTACCTCACTAAAGCGGGAAAAGGCGATCGAAGATGAAAAAAATATAAAGATGGAACAGGAGCCAAGCGACGGGAGCTCATGCTCCTCGAAGGTTCAGGTTGGAGTTTCTGAATGTTCGTGGATGTAACCAGGATAAGATGAAGGAAGAGATAAGTAGTTTGTTTGAGGAGTAAAACCTGGATGTTTTGACCCTGAGAGAAACAAAAGTCTAGGAAAAAGGGGACAGAAGGATTTCGAAATATACTTAGGTTAACGTCTGGGGTCCGTCTGAGGACGATAGCAAAGGGAATTTGTAGAAATGTGCGGGAAAAGTGCAAGGAAGTGAGACCCAGGATGATGTGGGAGGAGGAGTAAGGCTTATAGAAGGAGCAGAATGAATGCGACAGCAATTTTGATTTGAAGGATTGAGTAGTAGTGATGAGCGTTTTGAAGGATTGAGTAGTAGTGATGAGTGTTTTGAAGGACTGAGTAGTAGTGATGAGTGTCTTGAAGGACTGAGTGGTAGTGATGAGTGTTTTGAAGGATTGAGTGGTAGTGATGAGTGTTTTGAGTATAAAAGTATGTGATGTGGCATTAGAGTATATTACTGGAAGGGTACCAATTGTAAATGAAAAAGGTGAACGGTTTATGGAGATGTATGTTGACAAAGAACTGGTGATTGGGAATACCTTGTTTAAGAATAGACGCATACATTGGTATACATGGGTAAGTTAGGTTAATGGGAAGCAGACATTATTTATTAATTCCAAATAGATAGATGTTAATATAGTAAAAGGGGCAGCTGAGTGGATGTCTTGGCGGAGATGAGGGTGAAAATTTTGTATAGAATTCAGAAAAGAGGAAATGATATAGGTGGGAAGAGGGTGGTGAAAGTAAGTCAACTTGTGCAAGGAGATACCAGGAGTGAGTGGGAGAAGAATGGTAAAAACTGATAGTAAACGAAACTAAGGGAGAGGAATAGAAAGTATTTAGTGGAGCAGTGCGGCATGTGCGAGGAACGTGTATCAAATGCGGAAAAAAGGGTTGTGGGATGTGAGAACAGGTAGAGAGATGAGGAAGTTGAGTTGTTAATGAAAGAGAAGAGAAAGGAGTATCAGCATAATCTGCAGGGAAGGTGTAAGAGATATTCGGAGATATACAAGAGAAAGTGGCAGGAGGTTAAGAAGAACGTGCAGGGACTGAAAAAAAAGAATGAAAGGTGGAATGAAAGATCATCGGCAAAATCAGGATGAATAAGCAGTTGTTTTGGCAGGAGTGAATGGCGTGAGGAGAACAAGAGAATAAGAGAAAGCATAAGTGAAAGAAGCAGATGAGGAGGTGGTACAAGGCAAAGAAGAAAAGAAAAAGACATAGAGTAAATAATCTGAAAGACAATTGAATGTATTAAATGATAGGATGGTTGGTTGTGGGTCTTACGTAAGATCAAATATGACAAAGTGGCTGTAGTGGATGGAATTGCAATTTAGTTTCTTAATAGATGGGTGACAATGTTGTTGGTTCGTTGATTAGCATTTTCAGTGTCTGTACGGCTCAAGGTATGGTGTATGAGGATTGGAAGAATGTCTGTGAAGTGTCACTGTATAAAAGGAATAGGGACAAAAGTAACTGTTCCACTTTTCGGGGTATAATTCTGTTAAGTGTGCCCGGTAACCTGAGTATCAAGGGTCGTAGTATTCTCTTTTCTCCGGTATCAAACAACGTTCTTAATCAGTTAATTATAACATAGTGGTATATTGTGTTACCTTCTCAATCGCTGATCTCTCCTTGGCCACGCTCCGGTAACTTACCAACATTAGTTACCCCATGTCTCCTGCTTTAGGAGAACAAGAATAGAATTATCGTATCATTCTTTCACATCAGGAGTAATATGGACACTCATCCACGTACGCTTAGGTATGCACCTTCTGTAAGTCATATAATCCCGTTCATCATTCTTCTTTCATCACGCAGCTTTGACAAGCTTTTCTGTCATTTAGAGTGGGGGTCCCATATTCCCTAGGTATATGTCTCAACTGCCACAGAACCAACACTTGGATTCAGATCCCCCTCGCAACAAGGATCGATCTCTTGAATCTCTCAGCCTCTCCAACACTACACCCCATTCCTCTTTACTTCCAACACTCACCCACCTCTCGTATTCTACTTTCATACCATCCCACGTCAATCTTGAACTCACTTCTGCATAGTCTTAAATACACTCTCACATGTCCTCGATATTCAGATATGACACCCTATTTTTTTTTCCACTCCAGTACTCTCATTAACCCCAGTCTTTACACCTTGAACATTCCCGAGTCATTCTGCCGTCTCTCCTTATCCTTCCTCTTTCCCCTTACACATCCTCCTCAACTTTGTTAAACTCAAAGTCAGAAACTTCAAGTTTCTCCCGTCCAATATAGCTCCCGTCTATTCCCCTCGCATCCTGTTTACAACCACGCACATTCACACACACCAGCCTGAACCTTCCTAAACATACTCACGCTTGGCTTTTTCTTGTTCCTGGTTTTATAAAGTGATAATACAAAAGGGGAGGGTCCCCAGCCCACTCCACTCTCGCCCCAGTTAACAAGTTGCCTCAAGCGAAACGCAGGAATATGTAGTCATATGTATTCCTTATATATATTCCGCATCTTATCTTTCATTTGTGATGGTCATGGTTAGGGAATACTTTTGCTCTGTCATTAAGAAGAAGCATTTGACATATTGCTGGATACCCCCACTGTATATGATTGCGTGAACAGCTTAATGACGACAATGACACATGCTGTCAGTAAGCTAAATGACTTTGGATCCATGTGCATCTCTCTCTCTCTCTCTCTCTCTCTCTCTCTCTCTCTCTCTCTCTCTCTCTCTCTCTCTCTCTCTCTCTCTCTCTCTCTCTCTCTCTCTCTCTCTCTCTCTCTCTCTGGGACGAATTCAGGTATTGAACGCCCCTCCAAGACCTGAATGCGTCCAAGACAAAACTCAGGATGTCGCGTTTTTTTGTGGGCTATGGAAGCCGCATCCTGGCCCCGTACATCACTTGCTGACGCCACTCGCTCCCCAGACATACATAAGAACTCATTTCGTAACAACAAATAATGTTTTTTGCTTATATGTATGTGTGTGTGTGTGTGTGTGTGTGTGTGTGTGTGTGTGTGTGTGTTTGTATGTGTGTGTGTGTGTGTGTGTGTGTGTGTGTGTGTGTGTGTGTGTGTGTGTGTGTGTGTATGTGTGTGTGTGTGATGCTATTAGTTATTAATGTTTGTCTCTCATAAGGACCTTATATTTGTTGCTCATAATGTGCGCACACGCGCCCCCTCAACCCCAGCTAGGTATTCATCTTTAGGCTAACTGCCACGCCCAAGATTCGAACCTATGTGGTACTGACCCTAGGCTGGCCCATAATGATACGGTTAGTAACGCTCCACATGATGGAGGCCCTTAATGAGTGGCCATTGACTAGATTTTTTCCTCTCCAAAATTTTGAAATCAATTTATAACAATAGTGTGTGTGTGTGTGTGTGTGTGTGTGTGTGTGTGTGTGTGTGTGTGTGTGTGAAATGCTTAAGGCTGGCCCTGAACTTAGCAAAATAACGGTGTATGAAGATGAGGGTGTTGTTAAGAGAGTATAGTTCTGGCTTAGTGAACATGAGAGTTTTTCAAACCTATAAAGCGATCAAGATTCATGGCTGGTCGTGGTAGCTGGTATAATATAATAATCATGTCGCTGTATTTCGTCTGAGTTATATGAGGAGAGCTTTAAAACAAGTTCAGATTTTAGAAAAGAGCTTTAGACATACGCAAGGCTTCTCCAGTGTGTAACCCTGTACAGATAAGTCTTAGACAGGTGGAGGTAAGGTTTCACCAGACTGGAGTTCTGCAGCGGAGGTTCCTCCAGCGTAGAGCCCCGATAGTTTCCTTTAACGACGTTGGATAATATTCTTTACTTGAAAGCGATGAATATCATGAAACGTTTCTTTTCCAGCGACGTCACTGAGGAATGAATAAGCTTCCAGAATAAGTTGTTCGGAACATTACTGTTCAAATTGTCAGGATTAGGTTCGATCATCACCTGCCACTCTCCGGTACTGAATGATTTTTTTGATCACTCACCACAACGTACGTAGTGGTATGTTACCCCACCCTTTCAGTCACTAATCTCGCCCTTGCTATGCTATGGTGACTTACCACCACTGATTAATCCATGTCTCCTGCTTTAACAGAACAAAAGGGAATTATTCTATAATCCTTCCACGTGAGTAATATAGACATGGTGAGTCGCGCAGCCAGAACTCAACTTTACTATAGTCTCTATAACAAAAAGTGAAGGGTTGCATATCTTTGGTGATGGGATGCATGACATATTCACGGTCATTCTACCTTATGACTTTCCTATAAACATTCCCGTCAGGCAAATTAGCCCTGCAAGAATTTTTTCCTGCCTGTTTTCCGTCCGATGTGTTGCTGGGAGTGGAGCGCGGGGACTGAGTCTTTGCTTTGCTGTACTCCTTTCTTGTCTACTTTTAAGGGGAGAAGCATTAAGGCCAAATCACTACCTTGGATCCTTGGTCTGTGTGGTCTGTGTATCTATGTCTATGGCCATCATACTTAAGATGTCAGGATGGTCGTAAACACCGTCGGCTAGTGAGCCACTTACTTTATTATGGCATTTTGTTGTCATGCACCATGCAGGCTAGAGGTTCGTGTGCGTCCTTCATTATTCAAAACATTGTAGGAGTTTTCAGGTTAGTTAAACAATTGACGTTTACGTTTACATCCACCATAGTGTGGTTATGTGAGACGATCACTGAGATGTGGGTGCCATGATCACGATAGTACAGGCTACAGTAGCAGTCTTCAACTCTTTGAGATGCCATACAGCATCATGTGCGTCGGCTTCTAATTGAATTCTTTGATTAACACTTGATTCAGCTCACGATTTTGTTGCATCTCTTGATTTTCATTGTTACAATATCAAACTTTCTAGGAAGAAGGACTGGAGAAATGACTTGACATAGGAAGTGTTCTTTAATGGTGGTACTCAAGTTATCTTCGTGATATCTGCTTATAGGAAGTCGGAGACCGTAGATTTAACGTGTGGCAACAATGTGTTATGAGGGCGCGATCAGTATCGTATTGTCAGTATTCTCAATATTGTTATCTTTATGTTTATAATCATTACCTTAAACACTGCACTCATCATCCTGACCTTACCTTAAACATGCACTCATCATCCTGACCACCATCACCAACATGATCCTTGCTACCACCACCTCACCGCCACCATCACCATTAGCTTTACCACCATCATCCTCAACACCATCATCCTCACCACCATCATCCTCAACACCACCAACCTCACCACCATCATCCTCACCACCACCCTCCTCACCACCATCATCCTCACCACCACCATCCTCACCACCATCATCCTCACCACCACCATCCTCACCACCATCATCCTCACCACCACCCTCCTCACCACCATCATCCTCACCACCATCATCCTCACCACCATCATCCTCAACACCACCATCCTCACCACCATCATCCTCACCACCATCATCCTCACCACCATCATCCTCACCACCATCATCCTCACCACCACCCTCCTCACCACCATCATCCTCACCACCATCATCCTCACCACCATCATCCTCAACACCACCATCCTCACCACCATCATCCTCAACACCACCATCCTCACCACCATCATCCTCACCACCATCATCCTCACCACCATCATCCTCACCACCATCATCCTCAACACCACCATCCTCACCACCATCATCCTCACCACCATCATCCTCACCACCATCATCATCAACACCACCATCCTCACCACCATCATCCTCAACACCACCATCCTCACCACCATCATCCTCAACACCACCATCCTCACCACCATCATCCTCAACACCACCATCCTCACCACCATCATCCTCACCACCACCATCCTCACCACCATCATCCTCACCACCATCATCCTCACCACCATCATCCTCACCACCATCATCATCAACACCACCATCCTCACCACCATCATCCTCAACACCACCATCCTCACCACCATCATCCTCAACACCACCATCCTCACCACCATCATCCTCAACACCACCATCCTCACCACCATCATCCTCAACACCACCATCCTCACCACCATCATCCTCACCACCATCTCACCACCATCCTCACCACCATCATCCTCACACCACCATCCTCACCACCATCATCCTCAACACCACCATCCATCACCACCATCATCCTCAACACCACCATCCTCACCACCATCATCTGCAACACCACCATCCTCACCACCATCATCCTCAACACCACCATCCTCACCACCATCATCCTGACACCACTATCCTCACCACCATCATCATCAACCCACCATCCTCACCACCATCATCCTCAACACCACCATCCTCACCACCATCATCCTCAACACCACCATCCTCACCACCATCATCATCAACACCACCATCCTCACCACCATCATCCTCACACCACCATCCTACCCTCATCCACCACCATCCTCACCACCATCATCCTCAACCACCATCATCCTCACCACCACATCCTCACCACCATCATCCTCACCACCATCATCCTCACCACCATCATCTCAACAACCACCATCCTCATCCACCATCATCCTCACCTCCATCAGCCTCAACCACCACCATCCTCACCACCATCATCATCAACACCACCATCCTCACCACCATCATCATCAACACCACCATCCTCACCACCATCATCCTCAACACCACCATCCTCACCACCATCATCCTCAACACCACCATCCTCACCACCATCATCCTCAACACCACCATCCTCACCACCATCATCCTCAACACCACCATCCTCACCACCATCATCCTCAACACCACCATCCTCACCACCATCATCCTCAACACCACCATCCTCACCACCATCATCCTCAACACCACCATCCTCACCACCATCATCCTCAACACCACATCCTCACCACCATCATCCTCAACACCACCATCCTCACCACCATCATCCTCAACACCACCATCCTCACCACCATCATCCTCAACACCACCATCCTCACCACCATCATCCTCAACACCACCATCCTCACCACCATCATCCTCAACACCACCATCCTCACCCACATCTAACACCCATCCTCACCACCATCATCCTCAACACCACCACCCTCACCACCATCATCCTCACCTCTATCATCACCACCATCATCCTGAACACCACCATCCTCACCACCATCATCCTGAACACCACCATCCTCACCACCATCATCCTCAACA
>NC_092241.1:18394732-18449732 GCF_036320965.1 Panulirus ornatus
TATATATATATATATATATACATATATATAATATATATCATTTATTTATTTTATTTTGCTTTGTCCCTGTCCCCCGCGTTAGCGAGGTAGCGCAAGGAAAGGAAACATACGAAAGAAATGGCCCAACCCACCCACATACACATGTATATACATACATGTCCACACACGCAAATATACATACCTATACATCTCAATGTACACATATATATACACACACAGACATATACATATATACACATGTACATAATTCATACTGTCTGCCTTTATTCATTCCCATCGCCACCTCGCCACACATGGAATAACAACCCCCTCCCCCCTCATGTGAGCGAGGTAGTGCTAGGAAAAGACAACAAAGGCCACATTCGTTCACACTCAGTCACTAGCTGTCATGTAATAATGAACCGAAACCACAGCTCCCTTTCCACACCCAGGCCCCACAGAACTTTACATGGTTTACCCCAAACGCTTCACATGCCCTGGTTCAATCCATTGACAGCACGTCGACCCCGGTATACCACATCGTTCCAATTCACTATATTCCTTGCACGCCTTTCACCCTCCTGCATGGTCAGGCGACGATCACTCAAAATCTTTTTCACTCCATCTTTCCACCTCCAATTTGGTCTCCCACCTCTCCTCGTTCCCTCCACCGCTGACACATATATCCTCTTGGTCAATCTTTCCTCACTCATTCTCTCCATGTGACCAAACCATTTCAAAACACCCTCTTCTGCTCTCTCAACCATACTCTTTTTATTTCCTCACATCTCTCTTACCCTTACATTACTTACTCGATCAAACCACCTTACACCACATATTGTCCTCAAACATCTCAGTTCCAGCACATCCATCCTCCTCCGCACATCTCTATCCATAGCCCACGCCTCGCAACCATACAACATTGTTGGAACCACTATTCCTTCAAACATACCCATTTTTGCTTTCCGAGATAATGTTCTTGACTTCCAAACATTCTTAAAGGCTCCCAGAATTTTTGCCCCCTCCCCCACCCTATGATTCACTTCCGCTTCCATGGTTCCATCCGCTGCCAAATCCACTCCCATATATCTAAAACACTTTACTTCTTCCAGTTTCTCTCCATTCAAACTTACCTCCCAATTGACTTGACCCTCAACCCAACTGTACCTAATAAACTTGCTCTTATTCACATTTACTCTTAACTTTCTTCTTTCACACACTTTACCAAACTCAGTCACCAGCCTCTGCAGTTTCTCACATGAATCAGCCACCAGCGCTGTATCATCAGCGAACAACAACTGACTCACTTCCCAAGCTCTCTCATCCACAACAGACTGCATACTTGCCCCTCTTTTCAAAACTCGTGCATTCACCTCCCTAACATAAACAAATTAAACAACCATGGGTACATAACACACCTCTACCGCAAACCTACATTCACTGAGAACCAATCACTTTCTCTCTTCCTACACGTACACATGCCTTACATCCTCGATAAAAACTTTTCACTGCTTCTAACAACTTGCCTCCCACACATATATTCTAAATACCTTCCACAGAGCATCTCTATCAACCCTATCATATGCCTTCTCCAGATCCATAAACACTACATACAAATCCATTTGCTTTTCTAAGTATTTCTCACATACATTCTTCAAAGAATACACCTGATCCACACATCCTCTACCACTTCTGAAACCACACTGCTCTTCCCCAATCTGATGCTCTGTACATGCCTTCACCCTCTCAATGAATACCCTCCCATATAATTTACCAGGAATACTCAACAAACTTATACCTCTCTAATTTGAGCACTCACTCTTATCCCCTTTGCCTTTATACAATGGCACTATGCACGCATTCCGCCAATCCTCAGGCACCTCAACATGAATCATACATACATTAAATAGCCTTACCAACCAGTCAACAATACAGTCACCCCTTTTTTAATAAATTCTACTGCAACACCATCCAAACCTGCTGCCTTGCCGGCTTTCATCTTCCACAAAGCTTTTACTACCTCTTTTCTGTTTACCAAATCATTTTCCCTAACCCTCTCACTTTACACACCACCTCAACCAAAACACCCTATATCTGCCACTCTATCATCAAACACATTCAACAAACCTTCAAAATACTCACTCCATCTCCTTCTCATATCACCACTACTTGTTATCACCTCCCCATTAGCCCCCTTCACTGAAGTTCTCATTTGCTCCCTTGTCTTACGCACTTTATTTACCTCCTTCCAAAACATCTTTTTATTCTCCCTAAAATTTAATGATATTCTCTCACCCCAACTCTCATTTGCCCTCTTTTTCACCTCTTGCACCTTTCTCTTGACCTCCTGCCTCTTTCTTTTATACATCTCCCACTCATTTGCATTTTTTCCCTGCAAAAATCATCCAAATGCCTCTCTTCTCTTTCACTAATAATCTTACTTCTTCATCCCACCACTCGCTACCCTTTCTAATTAACCCACCTCCCACGCTTCTCATGCGACAAGCATCTTTTGCGCAAGCCATCACTGCTTCCCTAAATACCTCCCATTCCTCTCCCATTCCCCTTACCTCCTTTGTTCTCACCTTTTTCCATTCTGTACTCAGTCTATCCTGGTACTTTCTCACACAAGTCTCCTTCCCAAGCTCACTTACTCTCACCACTCTCTTCACCCCAACATTCTCTCTTCTTTTCTGAAACCCCCTACAAATCTTCACCTTCGCCTCCACAAGATAATGATCAAACATCCCTCCATTTGCACCTCTCAACACATTAACATCCGAAAGTCTCTCTTTCGCGCGCCAATCAATTAACACGTAATCCAATGAGGCTTTCTGGCCATCTGTCCTTCATACATACGTATACTTATGTATATCTAGCTTTTTAAACCAGGTATTCCCAATCACCAGTCCTTTTTAACACACAAATCCACAAGCTCCTCACCATTTCCATTTCCAACACTGAACACTCCATGTATACCAATTATTCCCTCAACTGCCACATTACTCACCTTTGCATTCAAATCACCCATCACTATAACCCAGTCTTGTGCATCAAAACCACTAACACACTCATTTAGCTGCTCCCAAAACACTTGCGTCTCATGATCTTTCTTCTCATGCTGGGCCAGGTGCATATGCACCAATAATCACCCATCTCTCTCCATCAACTTTCAGTTTTATCTATATCAATCTAGAATTTACTTTCTTACACTCTATCACATACTCCCACAACTCCTGTGCTACTCCTTCCCTTGCTCTTGTCCTCTCACTAACCCCTGACTTTACTCCCAAGACATTCCCAAACCACTCTTCCCCTTTACCCTCGAGCTTCGTTTTACTCAGAGCCAAAACATCCAGGTTCCTTTCCTCAAACATACTACCTATCTCTCCTTTTTTCTCATCTTGGTTACATCCACACACAATTAGACACCCCCAATCTGAGCCTTCGAGGAGGATGAGCACTCCCCGCCTGACTCCTTTTTCTGTTTCCCCTTTTAGAAAGTCAAAATACAAGGAGGGGAGAATTTCTGGCCCCCCACTCCCGTCCCCTTTAGTCTCCTTCTACGACACGTGAGGAATGCGTGGGAAGTATTCTTTCTCCCCTATATATATATATATATATATATATATATATATATATATATATATATATATATATATATATATATATATATATATATATATATATATATGTATATATATATATATATATATATATATATATATATATATATATATATATATATATATATATATATATATATATATATATATATATATATATATATATATATATATATATATATATATATATATATATATATATATATATATATATATATATATATATATATATATATATATATATATATATATATATATATATATATATATATATATATATATATATATATATATATATATATATATATGCACCAGTGAAGCAGTGAAAAGTTTTTATCGAGGATGTAAGGCATGTGTACGTGTAGGAAGAGAGGAAAGTGATTGGTTCTCAGTGAATGTAGGTTTGCGGCAGGGGTGTGTGATGTCTCCATGGTTGTTTAATTTGTTTATGGATTGGGTTGTTAGGGAGGTTAATGCAAGAGTTTTGGAAAGAGGGGCAAGTATGAAGTCTGTTGGGGATGAGAGAGCTTGGGTAGTGAGTCAGTTGTTGTTCGCTGATGATACAGCGCTGGTGGCTGATTCATGTGAGAAACTGTAGAAGCTGGTGACTGAGTTTGGAAAAGTGTGTGAGAGAAGAAAGTTAAGAGTAAATGTGAATAAGAGCAAGGTAATTAGGTACAGTAGGGTTGATGGTCAAGTCAACTGGGAGGTAAGTTTGAATGGAGAAAAACTGGAGGAAGTAAAGTGTTTTAGATATCTGGGAGTGGATCTGGCAGCGGATGGAACCATGGAAGCGGAAGTGGATCATAGGGTGGGGGAGGGGGTGAAAATCCTGGGAGCCTTGAATAATGTGTGGAAGTGGAGAACATTATCTCGGAAAGCAAAAATGGGTATGTTTGAAGGAATAGTGGTTCCACCAATGTTGTATGGTTGCGAGGCGTGGGCTATGAATAGAGTTGTGCGCAGGAGGATGGATGTGCTGGAAATGAGATGTTTGAGGACAATGTGTGTTGTGAGGTGGTTTGATCGAGTAAGTAACGTAAGGGTAAGAGAGATGTGTGGAAATAAAAAGAGCGTGGTTGAGAGAGCAGAAGAGGGTGTTTTGAAATGGTTTGGGCACATGGAGAGAATGAGTGAGGAAAGATTGACTAAGAGGATATATGTGTCGGAGGTGGAGGGAACGAGGAGAAGTGGGATACCAAATTGGAGGTGGAAAGATGGAGTGAAAAAGATTTTGTGTGATCGGGGCCTGAACATGCAGGAGGGTGAAAGGAGGGCAAGGAATAGAGTGAATTGGAGCGATGTGGTATACCGGGGTTGACGTGCTGTCAGTGGATTGAATCAGGGCATGTGAAGCGTCTGGGGTAAACCATGGAAAGCTGTGTAGGTATGTATATTTGCGTGTGTGGACGTATGTATATACATGTGTATGGGGGTGGGTTGGGCCATTTCTTTCGTCTGTTTCCTTGCGCTACCTCGCAAACGCGGGAGACAGCAACAAAGCAAAAATAAAGAAAAATTTATATATATATATATATATATATATATATATATATATATATATATATATATATATATATATATATATATACTCATACTTATGTATATATTTCTTTTTAAACCAGGTGTTACCAATCACCAGTCCTTTTTAAGTACACAAATGTACATACTCTTCACCATTTCCATTCGCAACACTGAATACCCACATGTACACCAATTATACCCTCAACTGCCACATTACTTACCTTCGCATTCTAATCTTCCATCACTAATACCCGGTCTCGTGCATCAGAGTTCCTGACACAATCACTCAGCTGCTCCCTAGAAAAATAGCGTGTAAAGTCATCCTTGCCTGAAGGTTTCCTATTCAATGAAGACTCAGCTTCCTCGTCTTGTCTATGTATGTGTCCACGAATAGTAACTTACCGTCTGTCTCCACCTTCGCTGTGAACTGTACGTTTTTTTCAACTTCTTTTTTATACTTGCTGTGGATGTCCATTATCCCTGGTATCACAGCTATTACATAAACATGTCTCAGCCACGTACTTTCTCTCCCCATTATTTTCATATATTTGTTGTTTCCATATGAAGCTGATGGAAAACACGAGTACATGCATCAGCATATATCACATCTTTTTTTCCATTTCAAACTAAAATGAAATCAGCATGAATACTCATATTTGATATGATTAGTCTTTCAAATGCTATCCTTTATATTTTGTCAAATACTGAACTACTAAACCAGTTCTGGTATAATGAATGTATAATTATCGATATTCTTTAGGAGACGCATTGGCAGACAACCGTACAATCAACTAGTCTTCTTCATTCTTGTGAAAATCCTTTTGCGAAATGTTTTTCCCGTTATCGGAAAAGCGTTCCAGATTGGAATTGATGTTTATGCTTGCATACAGAAGAACGTATATAAAACTTGTTATTTCTTTTCTAAATGGAATCTGATACCTAGATTATGCGTTTTCTGACTGGTTCAGATTATATCAGAGACGTCTGTCGGCATCTAATTCTACTATGTAACGTCGTTCTCTTTGTTAACAGTCTCTTTAAAAAAGATATCTAAGGAAGATTTAGAAGACTTTTCAGTTAATTACATTGTTTCCAGAAAGTTCATTCAGTTAACGACGTTAACTACTGAAGCAGATGAAAGAACACGTTACCATAGTTTTAAATCGATCGATAGGTTTCCTATTAATCCTAACTCTAACAACGATTTCCGTTGTACAAATTGGATGCCATTCTGAAGTGAAAGATATTGCAATAAGTTGTACTTGCCTATCACGATTCTTGATACTTCGCCATTGTGCAGATGACGAACATTATCAAGAAAGAATCTTACAAAAACTTACAATTTTCTGAATCCTTTGCAAAACATCCAATACCTTCTGCTCTCTAGTTGGACTCTGTGCTCTCTTACCAAGAAATGAAATAGTACGTAGCATTAGACTACTTAGAAAAATCTCATTTCAAAATGTAGAATTTTCTTAGAAACTTCTGGCGATGTGAATCATAAGAGAGGTTTATCATCAACTGCAAAAAGTACAGAAAAATGAGACGTAGTAATAGACTGTTCGGTAAATCTGTAAAGCACATACTATGTTATTCTGGAAACATTTTGGAGGCAGTCTATTAATGCCACAGCTACGATATTTATCACTGTAATTTACTTGCCTTATAACAGTGGTGATAATTGGAGTCAGTTCCGTTTGAAAGATATTGACAGCAACGCAACCATGTAAATATATGTACAAGAGATTGAAACAAGGTTTAAATGAGAATATTTCCGACCACTATGTACAGTGGTTTGCAATATACAGAGATTGTGATTAGTATTGAACTAATGCCTGCTGTTGAAAAACAGAAAACGGGGAAGGGAGGGGGGTTATATGAAAAGAAAATATTCAGTAGAACATGAACAAAAAATAAGATAAAGGAATTATGAGTAAACATGAAGTAAATACATTAGAAAAATCGAAATGTGTAGTAACTAGTCAGTAGTCTGCAAGACTTAAGGACATAAAGAGCGAAGAGGCTACAGTGGAAAACGAAGTTGTTGTAATGACTAAAGACAGCTGAAAGGGACGATGACTTAAGGAAAAAAGAAGTGATTGGGATAGAGATGGAAGAAAGGTTGTAATGTAGTGGTGGTGGATGAAAATGTGGATACATAAAGATTATCCATCTAGAGCCATCCTAACTACACCTTTCTTTTGTACATTTCCCAGGCATTCGTACTCCTTCTCTGAAAATAGCGCCCATAAACCTCTAGGTTTTTTTCGGTAGCAACTTAATTGCAGGGGAAAGGAATAGTTTGACGACCTCACCAGTGCAGGCTATGAAGCGGATGCAAACATATCCAGGTCAGGTCTACCTAGAGGGACGAAATCTGAGTTGTATGAGTGTGAGAGGGACAGAATAATGAAAACGAAAGCCACTTTGAATGATTATGAGAGGCACAGCATGCTGAGAACTTTAGAAAACTTCAGGAGTGTGAGAGAGACAGCACGCAGAGAACATTAGAAAACTTGAATAACCATAAAACTTGAATGGGTAATGAGAGCATTAGTAAACTTGAATGAGGATGAGAGGGACAGCATGCTGAGAACATAGAGAACTTGAATAAGCATGAAACTTGTATGGGCATGAGAGGGAGAGCATACTGAGAACATAGAAAAGGAAATATGGAATATCTGATATGGGGAGGTTTATGGAGCAGTTCCAGGTAACTTGTGAGACTCTGAAGGATGATAGAATGGAGGTGGAGCAATGGGGACTAAGGACTTAAATAAGCTAATTGCTTATGTCACAGATGCCTAAGCAATGGACTCATCCATGAAGACGTTAAATCATATCCATTATGTAGGTAACTGTTATCTGTTTATAATGAATCTGATTTACCTGGAATGACTCGTTGATTCAGAAATGAAAGAAATGTTACATTAAAGTGTTTATTCGACAGAAACGTATTTGATATATGAATCTAATGTGGGAGGCAATATGTCAAGAAGCGACACGGTGCTTCATACATTAAATGAACAACGAGTTCTTAGATTTTGTGTATTTTATGGAGCATATTCTCTGCGGATGGATAGGGAGTAACTGAATTATGCAATAGAATATTTTGATGAAAATATTGATTGACAGATAAGAGAAATAAGGAATGGTTGAGAGAATATTTTCTTACAAACACATACGATGATATTCTGCCAAAAAGAAACGCAAGCGCGTAGCACTAACCACAAGAAGAGATAAAGCTACGCAGAACAAGTCGTGTGAATTATGTTTTGTTAAGCGTCATGTGAGATATAGATGTTGTATATTTGTGGACTAAAGCCAATAGCCTCAGGTGTGAACGAGGCAGAAAGTGCTGGCTCACTGTGCAGCTGGCGCTACCCCTCTTTATATCTGAGAGAGAGAGAGAGAGAGAGAGAGAGAGAGAGAGAGAGAGAGAGAGAGAGAGAGAGAGAAACTGATGGATGAAAAGCACTGAGTTTTCAGCACTTCTTTTTCCTTATGTGGGAGTCTCTTGTCAAAGCCAACAGTCTTCATTTATGAAAGCCTTTGAATGAAATATATATATATATATATATATATATATATATATATATATATATATATATATATATATATATATATATATATATATATATATATATATATATATATATATATATATATATATATATATATATATATATATATATATATATATATAAATGTAAGAAGTGAAAGTATGAAAGAAAAAGAACAATCACTGATTTCCTTTCCCCCTTGACGCACCTCACCAGAAAAACGTGGAGGGTACGGCTCATCTTTACCGGAAACTCATTACCTATATTCTCTTCCTGCCGTCACACTTCCATTGTGCTAACGTAACACATGTTCCCTTCCTACCGTCACACCACCACTGTGCTAACGTAACGTATTTGTCTTTCCTACCGTCACAACACTGTACTAACTTAACGTATATTCCCTTCCTGCCGTCCCTACACCAGCGTGTTTATAGATCATCTGATCCATATGTAGAATGATACTATCATCCTAACCAGAAGCTCTTCTCCAAGTGTTCGTATTGATGTTCACAACCAAATACTGGGGACCTGAATGGTTTCAGGTTCTGAGATGAATTTTGATCGTCACAGGAAAATAATTTATCAGATAAAGTAAAAGTCTTTGATTTCTTGCGGACTTTTTCGATGTACAAAAAAGTTCATTTCTAATATTCCCGGAGCAAGACGCCCTACTGTCTCCAGAGCGCCATTCACGTGCATTATCAACAAGACAATGTAGTGTTGTTACTTGCAACACGTTGGTCAAATTACTAACATCACAAAACTTACAAAAAACGGGTGAGGCTTCCGCACATATATCTGTACGACTGCATAGGGATTTAAGCTTTCCTAGACTTCTATATCTATAGAATAAGGCAATGCTTTCCTCCTTAAACCTTTCCCTGAGTGGTTCATCCTTATATTAGAGGAACATTTGTAAGTTATATCTCTACAATGGAAGAGAACTAAATTTGCTCAATTACTGGCTCAGCTGGGTCACTATCTTTGCAAGAACTTACTTATTACCCAGTGTTACCCGAGCAGAAAATAACCGGCATTAAGTTGAGAGATGTATATATAACATCCGTATCTTACAATCGCTATAATTTGATGCGGATCCAAAAACATGCTCGCGCTAACATTGCAAAATGGTTGGCGAAAATGCAGTTCATTTTATATGCTTGGCTTATACATGTAAACGCTATTATCTAGCATCGTCTATGAAAGTACAAATAAAATTTCATCCCTGAGGACTGGGGTAAAAGAATACATCCCATATTTTCCCTGTGTATTGTAAAAAGTGACCAAGATGAGCGGGAGTGCTGGGCCTAATGTCCTCTTCTGTTGTACTTTCCAGAAACAGTTACAGAAGAAAGAGCCAAAAGAGGATCTCTTTTCATTTAAGACTCAGATGTCTGCTCTAGAAGCTACCTTTCTCACGCGGGAAATAACGTACAAAAATGAAAGAAAATGAAAATGAAATTTGCTATCTAGGGCAAGCAAGGCAGAGTATATATTGGTAAATATTGAGGTAAAGTTCCTTGGCCACTCTGTATGCAGGTAAGAAATTCACATTGATTGCATATACCAACACACACGGAGGATATAACTGCAGTGCTATCTCTTCCTTACGAACAGTACTCCTGCACACTCAGGAGAGACGGATGTCGCCTTCATTAAGTACCAATGATGACACCTCAGAGCAACGTTTCTCTCGGAATCGATTTACGCCATAAAGCCTATTCAGCAAATCATCCTGGAAGTAGACAGCCTTCAGGTGAAGAGAAAATAGTCTAATAGGAAAACATTACTTGGAGGGAGGGAGTGTGGAGAGCAGAAGTGGCTAAGGTTCTCGGTATTCGGATGGTGAAGTAAGCCGTAAGGAAATAATATTCAAATGGAAAAGTTATAAAGACCTAACACATCTATCTTCTCTTGACGCAACATCGTTAACGTGGGATATGCCAAATATATATATATATATATATATATATATATATATATATATATATATATATATATATATATATATATTCTTAATACCTTCCACAGAGCATCTCTATCAACTCTATCATATGCCTTCTCCAGATCCATAAATGCTCTGTGGAAGGCATTAAGAATATATGGTGTGGGAGGCAAGTTGTTAGAAGCAGTGAAAAGTTTTTATCGAGGATGTAAGGCATGTGTACGTGTAGGAAGAGAGGAAAGTGATTGGTTCTCAGTAAATGTAGGTTTGCGGCAGGGGTGTGTGATGTCTCCATGGTTGTTTAATTAGTTTATGGATGGGGTTGTTAGGGAGGTGAATGCAAGAGTTTTGGAAAGAGGGGCAAGTATGAAGTCTGTTGGGGATGAGAGAGCTTGGGAAGTGAGTCAGTTGTTGTTCGCTGATGATACAGCGCTGGTGGCTGATTCATGTGAGAAACTGCAGAAGCTGGTGACTGAGTTTGGTAAAGTGTGTGAAAGAAGAAAGTTAAGAGTAAATGTGAATAAGAGCAAGGTTATTAGGTACAGTAGGGTTGAGGGTCAAGTCAATTGGGAGGTGAGTTTGAATGGAGAAAAACTGGAGGAAGTGAAGTGTTTTAGATATCTGGGAGTGGATCTGGCAGCGGATGGAACCATGGAAGCGGAAGTGGATCATAGGGTGGGGGAGGGGGCGAAAATTCTGGGAGCCTTGAAGAATGTGTGGAAGTCGAGAACATTATCTCGGAAAGCAAAAATGGGTATGTTTGAAGGAATAGTGGTTCCAACAATGTTGTATGGTTGCGAGGCGTGGGCTATGGATAGAGTTGTGCGCAGGAGGTTGGATGTGCTGGAAATGAGATGTATGAGGACAATGTGTGGTGTGAGGTGGTTTGATCGAGTAAGTAACGTAAGGGTAAGAGAGATGTGTGGAAATAAAAAGAGCGTGGTTGAGAGAGCAGAAGAGGGTGTTTTGAAATGGTTTGGGCACATGGATAGAATGAGTGAGGAAAGATTGACCAAGAGGATATATGTGTCGGAGATGGAGGGAACGAGGAGAAGAGGGAGACCAAATTGGAGGTGGAAAGATGGAGTGAAAAAGATTTTGTGTGATCGGGGCCTGAACATGCAGGAGGGTGAGAGGAGGGCAAGGAATAGAGTGAATTGGAGCGATGTTGTATACCGGGGTTGACGTGCTGTCAGTGGATTGAATCAAGGCATGTGAAGGCGTCTGGGGTAAACCATGGAAAGCTGTGTAGGTATGTATATTTGCGTATGTGGACGTATGTATATACATGTGTATGGGGGTGGGTAGGGCCATTTCTTTCGTCTGTTTCCTTGCGCTACCTCGCAAACGCGGGAGACAGCGACAAAGCAAAAAAAAAAAAAAATATATAGACATATATTCCTATGAGTCCACGGGGAAAATGAAACACGAAAAGTTCCTAAGTGCACTTTCGTGTAATAATCACATCATCAGGGGAGACACAAGAGAGAAATATAACAGTCAGCTGATATACATCGAAGAGACGAAGCTAGGACGCCATTTGGTAAACATGTGATTGTCCAAAACAAAATCAAATGGCGTCCTAGCTTCGGCTCTTTGATGTCTATCAACTGACCGTTATATTTCTCTCTTGTGTCTCCCCTGATGATGTGATTATTACACGAAATATGTGGTGTATATGTGGTGTGAGGTGGTTTGATCGAGTAAGTAATGTAAGGGTACGAGAGATGTGCGAAAATAAAAAGAGTGTGGTTGAGAGAGCAGAAGAGTGTGTTTTGAAATGGTTTGGTCACATGGAGAGAATGAGTGAGGAAAGATTGACCAAGAGGATATATGTGTCAGAGGTGGAGGGAACGAGAAGTGGGAGACCAAATTGGAGGTGGGAAATGGAGTGAAAAAGATTTTGAGTGATCGGGGCCTGAACATGCAGGAGGGTGAAAGGCGTGCAAGGAATAGAGTGAATTGGAACGATGTGGTATACCGGGGTCGACGTGCTGTCAATGGATTGAACCAGGGTATGTGAAGCGTCTGGGGTAAACCATGGAAAGTTGTGTGGGGTCTGGATGTGGAAAGGGAGCTGTGGTTTCGGTACATTATTACATGACAGCAAGAGACTGAGTGTGAACGAATGGGGCCTTTGTTGTCTTTTCCTAGCGCTACCCCGCACATATGAAGGGGAAGGGGTTTGTAATTCTATGTGTGGCGAGGTGGCGATGGGAATAAATAAAGGCAGACAGTATGAATTATGTACATGTGTATATATGTATATGTCTGTGTGTGTATATATATCTGTACTTTGAGATGTATAGGTGTGTATATTTGCGTGTGTGGACGTGTATGTATATACATGTGTATGTGGGTGGGTTGGGCCATTCTCTCGTCTGTTTCCTTGCGCTACCTCGCTAACGCGGGAGACAGCGACAAAGCAAAATAAAAAAGAATAGTAATGATAATAATGATGATATATATATATATATATACATATATATATATATATATATATATATATATATATATATATATATATATATATATATATATATATATATATATATATATATATATATATATATATATATATGAATAAGGGAAGACAGTATGAATTTTGTGCAT
Source organism: Panulirus ornatus (assembly GCF_036320965.1). Taxonomy (NCBI): domain Eukaryota; kingdom Metazoa; phylum Arthropoda; class Malacostraca; order Decapoda; family Palinuridae; genus Panulirus; species Panulirus ornatus. The sequence continues at coordinate 18,407,983 of NC_092241.1, forward strand.
GTGCATATATGTATATGTCTGTGTGTGTTTATATATGTATACGTTGAGATGTATAGGTATGTATATGTACATGTGTGGACGTGTATGTATACATATGTGTATGTGGCTGGGTTGAGCCATTCTTTCGTCTGTTTCCTTGCGCTACCTCGTTAACGCTAGAGACATCGACAAAGTATAATAGATAAAAATATGAATATAAATATAATTTTTTAATAACTTTTCATGTTCTGACGAATGGGGCAAACGACAACTCGAGCTAAGCCCAGGTGCATGATTTCGGACACTACTATTTCAGTGTATGTAAAGGGGGTAGGTGGAGGGCGGGTGGAGGAGGTAAAGTACCCAGCGATTGTGCAAAATTCATTAAGTGTAAACACAATGGATATTCATTAACTAATTGATGAAATTCATTATGAATGCTTCCCATTAATCTCCGCCGAAATATAATGGACTGGGGACGCTGAATTGGAGGTCATCGTTGAATTAAGAAAGAATAAGTTATTTGTGCAACTGAATTCACAAATGGAATACCGTCCGGACTGCGTCTAGCGCTGTGTGAAAGATCATTGCAAAGAAACAATATGAATGGAAATGTTATCATATAAAGCATCCATTACAGTGCGTTATGTACTTTCTATTAACTCAGTTTTCTTTTTTTTTTTTGTTGAAAGACGAGCCACTTGGATATGGTACAAAATATCGTGTAATGCGAAACTTAGATATAAAGCAAAAATGTATTGTTTTGTCCAGTAAAACTAGAACGGCGAACGTGAATATCCCATATCTAATACCCTGCTTGCCTTACACCGCGTGTGCAACATTCATATCTGCTGCAGCCAACGAGAAGAAAAGGTTGGACGACACAGTGAGAGTTCCAATATACAAGCAAAGTGCAATGTTCACATAGTCACCTCTGTGGTCAACTGAACTGCCTCTCAATCATACCTGGTTACTTATGTTCCCAACTCCATACCTTTACTTGTCCACCAGGCTACCTACTACACTACCTTCTCCTTACACACCAACTTCCTACTTCATCACCTCACATCGTTCACCCTCCGCCTCAAGAACTGGAGCCAGACTCTTACCTCGAGACTAATTTGCTGTGAAACTTTTGGTCATAATCCGATAAAGGAGAAAAGGTGCACCGAGGCAGCAGCGTCCGGAGATGCTCACTTAAACTTTGCCTCGTTAGTGGGGACTCACGAACACGACAACGACGGCCAGCCAAATGCCACCCGTGTTAGAATTTTGATGAGTGTCTACGGTAGGGATGGAGGGGCTCATCCCTTCACCTTCTATTCCTCCACGTTATCAACATTCACTATATCTTCATTATATACATTTTCCGTCCAGCGACAACTTTGGTACTAACGCTATGATTTCCTACTTCCTTCTTGACTCTCGCTTAAACCACACTTCCTGTATGACCTTTAGTTGTGACGTCCTCATTTCTGATTAACTTTACCCTGATATCTAACAAACTATAAAGTTTGGGAGACTTATGCAAGGGATGTGCTGTACTGTACCTGTATGTCGCACTGATGTTTCGGAACTCTTCATTCTCCGTATACTTAACCCTTTGGCTGAATAATGAGAAAAACAGTTGCATTATCGAAAAAGTGTCAATTTTCCAGCAAATCATGGTGCTATGTCTTCTACCGTTATCATCGAGTCAAAAACATTGAGAGTCCATAAGCTAGGTTTGTCACATCTGTTGTGCTATATCATATCCGAAGGTGGTACCCACAACTGTACTAAGCAGAGAACAGATGAACAGTTGAGTGAACTGTGCACTGTCTGCCCGTGTCAAGAATCGAATCTGGATATTCAGCACCGCTAACCGCAACACTACATCGGCTATTCGATTACGGACTGATGTACACAATCCAGGTCTTGTTAGAAATAACTACTCTCTTAACTGTCCCTTGCATCTCTCAAATGCTCGGTGTCATCATCAAACACTATATGTAGGTATAGAGCCAGTCCTTCCAGCAAATACTTTACGAATGTAAAAATATTGTCTTGATATCAAGCCCTGAGGGACTCCGCGTTACTTATGCCAAGTTTAACTCAACACCTCTGACAGACAGATGGATGAACACAAACACAAGTACAGGTAAACCCTGACTCTCCTCTGCAGATCTCCCGAAACACAGTTTCGTAGTCACCATAACATCGTCGTTTATTCTCCTAAGTTTTAGAGTTCTCTCTGGTTCAGTGTATATCATAATGAACCTTCAATTCTTTCCCGAATGATGATTCCTCTTCAGCACATTCTCAACATGCTTATGACTGTTAGATATCCATACAGAAAGCCGAGGTTTTACGTTGCTGTACCTTGCCAGACTACAATAGTTCCCATTATCAATCTTGTCTCACTATCTCTGTTTTTTCCACTTCAGTTAAGATATCCCTCACCTCCTACAAACTCTTTTCTGTTGTATTCTTCCTTGCATTGATTTCTCGCTTTTCCATACTTCAAATAATCACTAGCTTCTCTCTGTCTACAAGAGTCCTACTTCTGTTTGTTATGATCTACTCCTTCAGTCAACTCTTCTACTTCGTCTTCAAGCTTCCCGTCAGTGCTGCATCAGACGACACCTCCACCTCGGCCAACACCCTCTCCCTGCTTTGTTTACTGCCGTTTCAGTTTTCCCCCTGTCTGTCTTCCCCTTCATCTCCTTATTTTCTCATCAAATTTCTCCCTCGTCTCTCCTATATTTGCAATACGCTTTTTCCCTCTTGATAATTACCAGGGTCCTTTGTGCTTCGTCATCTCGACTCACTTCCACTAATTCCCAAGGCGTCCGCCATCATTGTTTACATTCGTCCACTAAAACAACAGACCGATCCCCTTCGTCGTTGGCAATGCCAATATGAAAATCTAGATCCGAGCTGAAGCATAACCAAGTTATGATCCACCATATGAATACTGCGATTCGTTCGCTGTACATCAAGAGGCAAGGTCTTCCGCTGACCATGGGTCTGCATCAACTGACATTTGGACGCGTCTGCTCAGATCGATGGGAGAAGCAGGAAGGTGACGAAGACACACTTTCACAGCTGATGAATGATCATGGAGGAGTGTATAGTAATGATGATGGTCTTATAGAAAGGAGAAGAGAATGAAATGCAAGTACGAAAAGTGTTCTCCATCAACAGGCATGCTGCATGTTCGATGATACTATAGCTTCGGGATGATCTTAGAAAGAATAAGCGGATATTATAATTAGCCGAGAATAAAAAGATTTACCTTAGTAAGAGTGACTCTATGTTCCTTAGATGCTAAACTCACTGGTAAAGAGATGAGAGATATAAGAATGAGGAAGAGGTGTACAGGAAATTGCAGCGGGTAATTATATAAGATGACGTTCCAACGAAAAATCTAGGGTCATTGATAAATTCCTTAAGTTAGCAAAGAAATCATTTTATAGAGTTGAGTCCAAACCTCCCGTTGACACGAAGACTCTTTTAGTTCTCCCTTTTGATAATGATTTTCCTTTACTCTCCATGTTCCTTAAATCTTTTAGTGCAAATGTTGCCTTCAGAAACAATAATACTTTAAAAAATATCTTAATCAGGAACTTACCAGAAAATTTTCCCAGGTGCATTTATAAGGCGCAATGTAAAATTGTAATAAGTTATATGTTGGGCAGACTGGTAAGGATCTTTTTGTTAGACTTCAGCAACATGAATATAGAATAAGAAGAGGACGAGAATCAAATGCCTTGTTTAATCACGTTAAGAACTATGATCTTGTGTTGACTGGAGTAATGCCATCCCAGTTATTAACTCTAACTCCAGTAGCACGAGAAATATTATTGAATCTTCTAATATCAAATACACAAAGAATTATAACCTTAATATTAGTGAAGGTCTATAGAAATTCGATAACTTTATTGTTGATAAAATTTGTATACAATTCACCTTCTTGTCCATATAAGAAGTTTATGATATGCTCGTTCTCTGTCTTGGACAATTCCACGTTTACCAAATAGAGTCCTAGCTACGTCTCTTCATTGTGTATCAGCTGACTTACATTTCTCTCTTGTGTCTCTCCTGATGATGTGATTATTACACGAAAGTGCATTTCGTAACTTATCGTGGTTCATTTTCCCCGTGGACTCATACGAATATACTTGATCACGCGCAAAATTGATCCTTTCGAATATATATATATATATATATATATATATATATATATATATATATATATATATATATATATATATATATATATATATATATATATATATATATATATATATGTATAGATGTATATAGACATCCCTGGGGATAGGGGAGAAAGAATACTTCTCACGCATTCCTCACGTGTCATAACAGGCGACTAAAGGGGACGGGAGCGGGGGGCCAGAAACCCTCCCCTCCTTGTATTTTAACTTTCTAAAAGGGGAAACAGAAGAAGGAGTCACGCGAGGAGTGCTCATCCTCCTCGAAGGCTCAGATTGGGGTGTCTAAATGTGTGTGGATGTAACCAAGATGAGAAAAAAGGAGAGATAGGTAGTATGTTTGACGAAAGGATCCTGGATGTTTTGGCTCTGAGTGAAACGAAGCTCAAGGGTAAAGGGGAAGAGTGGTTTGGGAATGTCTTGGGAGTAAAGTCAGGGGTTAGTGAGAGGACAAGAGCAAGGGAAGTAGTAGCACTACTCCTGAATCAGGAGTTGTGGGAGTATGTGATAGAGCGTAAGAAAGTAAATTCTAGATTGATATGGGTAAAATTGAAAGTTGATGGAGAGAGATGGGTGATTATTGGTGCATATGCACCTGGGCATGAGAAGAAAGATCATGAGAGGCAAGTGTTTTGGGAGCAGCTGAATGAGTGTGTTAGTGGGTTTGATGCACAAGACCGGGTTATAGTGATGGGTGATTTGAATGCAAAGGTGAATAATGTGGCAGTTGAGGGAATAATTGGTATACATGGAGTGTTCAGTGTTGTAAATGGCAATGGTGAAGAGCTTGTAGATTTATGTGCTGAAAAAGGACTGATGATTGGGAATACCTGGTTTAAAAAGCGAGATATACATAAGTATACGTATGTAAGTAGGAGAGATAGCCAGAGAGCGTTATTGGATTACGTGTTAATTGATAGACGCACGAAAGAGAGACTTTTGAATGTTAATGTGCTGAGAGGTGCAACTGGAGGGATGTCTGATCATTATCTTGTGGAGGCGAAGGTGAAGATTTGTGGGGGTTTTCAGAAAAGAAGAGAGAATGTTGGGGTGAAGAGAGTGGTGAGAGTAAGTGAGCTTGGAAAGGAGACTTGTGTGAGGAGGTACCAGGAGAGACTGAGTACAGAATGGAAAAAGATGAGAACAAAGAAGGTAAGGGGAGTGGGGGAGGAATGGGATGTATTTAGGGAAGCAGTGATGGCTTGCGCAAAAGATGCTTGTGGCGTGAGAAGCGTGGTAGGTGGGTTGATTAGAAAAGGTAGTGAGTGGTGGGATGAAGAAGTGAGATTATTAGTGAAAGAGAAGAGAGAGGCATTTGGACGATTTTTGCAGGGAAAAAATGCAAACGAGCGGGAGAGGTATAAAAGAAAGAGACAGGTGAAAAAGAGGGCAAATGAGAGTTGCAGTGAGAGAGTATCTTTAAATTTCAGGGAGAATGAAAAGATGTTTTGGAAGGAGGTAAATAAAGTGCGTAAGACAACGGAGCAAATGGGAACTTCAGTGAAGGGAGTTGATAGGGAGGTGATAACAAGTAGTGATGATGTGAGAAGGAGATGGAGTGAGTATTTTGAAGGTTTGTTGAATGTGTTTGATGATAGAGTGGCAGATATAGGGTGTTTTGGTCGAGGTGGTGTGCAAAGTGATAGGGTTAGGGAAAATGATTTAGGAAATAGAGAAGAGGTAGTAAAAGCTTTACGAAAGATGAAAGCCGGCAAGGCAGCAGGTTTGGATGGTATTGCAGTGGAATTTATTAAAAAAGGGGGTGACTGTATTGTTGACTGGTTGGTAAGGTTATTTAATGTATGTATAATTCATGGCGAGGTGCCTGAGGATTGGCGGAATGCTTCCATAGTGCCATTGTACAAAGGGAAAGGGGATAACAGTGAGTGCTCAAATCACAGAGGTATAAGTTTGTTGAGTATTCCTGGTAAATTATGTGGGAGGGTATTGATTGAGAGGGTGAAGACATGTAAAGATCATCAGTTTGGGGAAGCGCAGTGTGGTTTCAGAAGTGGTAGAGGATGTGTGGATCAGGTGTTTGCTTTGAAGAATGTATGTGAGAAATACTTAGAAAAACAAATGGATTTGTATGTAGCATTTATGGATCTGTAGAAGGCATATGATAGAGTTGATAGAGATGCTCTGTGGAAGGTTTTAAGAATATATGGTGTGGGAGGCAAGTTGTTAGAAGCAGTGAAAAGTTTTTATCGAGGAAGTAAGGAATGTGTACGTGCAGGAAGAGAGGAAAGTGATTGGTTCTCAGTGAATGTAGTTTTGCGGCAGGGGTGTGTGATGTCTCCATGGTTGTTTAATTTGTTTACGGATGTGGTTGTTAGGGAGGTGAATGCAAGAGTTTTGGAAAGAGGGGCAAGTATGGAGTATGTTCTGGATGAGAGAGCTTGGGAAGTGAATCAGTTGTTTTTCGCTGATGATAAAGCGCTGTTGCAGCGCTGATTCATGTAAGAAACTGCAGAAGCAGGTGACTGAGTTTGGTAAAGTGTGTGAAAGAAGAAAATTAAGAGTGAATGTGAATAAGAGCAAGGTTATTATGTACAGTAGGGTTGAGGGTCAAGTCAATTGGGAGGTAAGTTTGAATGGAGAAAAACTGGAGGAAGTAAAGTGTTTTAGATATCTGGGAGTGGATCTGGCAGCGAATGGAACCATGGAAGCGGAAGTGAATCATAGGGTGGGGGAGGGGGCGAAAATTCTGGGAGCCTTGAAGAATGTGTGGAAGTCGAGAACATTATCTCAGAAAGCAAAAATGGGTATGTTTGAAGGAATAGTGGTTCCAACATTGTTGTATGGTTGCGAGGCGTGGGCTATGAATATGGTTTGCGCAGGAGGATGGATGTGCTGGAAATGAGATGTTTGAGGACAATATGTGGTGTTAGGTGGTTTGATCGAGTAAGTAATGTAAGGGTAAGAGAGATGTGTGGAAATAAAAAGAGTGTGGTTGAGAGAGCAGAAGAGGGTGTTTTGAAATGGTTTGGTCAAATGGAGAGAATGATTGAGGAAAGATTGACCAAGAGGATATATTTGTCGGAGGTGGAGGGAACGAGAAGGAGTGGGAGACCAAATTGGAGGTGGAAAGATTGAGTGAAAAAGATTTTGAGTGATCGGGTCCTGAACATGCAGGAGGGTGAAAGGCGTGCAAGGAATAGAGTGAATTGGAACGATGTAATATACCGGGGTCGACGTGCTGTCAATGGATTGAACCAGGGCATGTGAAGCGTCTGGGGTAAACCATGGGAAGTTGTGTGGGGCCTGGATGTGGAAAGGGAGCTGTGGTTTCGGTGCATTATTACATGACAGCTAGAGACTGAGTGTGAACGAATGGGGCCTTTGGTGTCTTTTCCTAGCGCTACCTCGAACACATGAGGGGGGAGGGGGTTGTTATTCCATGTGTGGCGAGGTGGCGATGGGAACAAATAAAGGCAGACAGTATGAATTATATACATGTGTATATATGTATGTATCTGTGTGTGTATATATATGTGTACATTGAGATGTATAGGTATGTATATTTGCGTGCAAAATAAATAAAACAAAATAAATATATATAGACATATTTCTTTCTTTCATACTATTCGCCATTTCCCGCATTAGCGAGGTAGCGTTGAGAACAGAGGACTGGGCCTTTGAGGGAATATCCTCACCTGGCCCCCTTCTCTGTTTCCTCTTTTGGAAAATTAAAAAAAAAGCGAGAGGGGAGGATTTCCAGCCACCCGCTCCATCCCCTTTTAGTCGCCTTCTACGACATGCAGGGAATACGTGAGAAGTATTCTTTCTCCCCTATCCCCAAGGATATATATATATATATATATATATATATATATATATATATATATATATATATATATATATATATATATATATATATATATATATATTATCCCTGGGGATAGGGGAGAAAGAATACTTCCCACGTATTCCCTGCGTGTCGTAGAAGGCGACTAAAAGGGGAGGGAGCAGGTGGCTGGAAATCCTCCCCTTTCTTGTTTTTTTTTTTTTTTCTTTTTTTTTTCTTTTTTTTTTTAATTTTCCAAAAGAAGCAACAGAGAAGGGGGTCAGGTGAGGATATTCCCTCTAAGGCCCAGTTCTTTGTTCTTAACGCTACCTCGCTAACGCGGGAAATGGCAAATAGTATGAAAAAAAAAAAAAAAAAAATATATATATATATATATATATATATATATATATATATATATATATATATATATATATATATATATATATATATATATATATATATATATATATATATACATATATATATATACATATACATATACATATATACATGTATATACATATATGGCAGACCACTCGTGCTCTTCCTTACAACTATTCTATTCTGAGTAACACGTCAAGTTCATCATTACATCGCTCACTCAACACACACGAGTCGTACACCTAAAACCTATATGTCAACCAAGGAATGCACATGTATCCCGGGCTGGCTCAGCCACTGTGAGCACGGAGAACACAGGGGAAAACTGCACAGAGAAAGTGAATCAGAACTTGCGGGTTATTATGGCCAGAACGGAAGATGTGAGGGAAAGTGAGAGTCAAGTAATTCCGCCGGAGCGAGAGTGAGGTATGTGTGGTTACGGCTGGTGGTGGTGGTGGTGGTGGTGGGGGAGTGAGAGTTGCCACACCACCTGCTACCACCTGCACCAACACCACCACCAACACCACCACACCGACCCCAAGGTCGCCAACCCTCCAACATTAATATCATTATTATCATAATAACATTAATATCATAATAACATTAATATAGACATATATATATATACATAAAAAGACCCTGCTGAACTCTGTTGTATACACCTGAGATGCTCTACCATGACACAATGTTTATTCTTTCTAATTTACGTGAAATACACAACATCAGGATTATGTTGATAAAATTTGTATACAATTCACCTTCTTGTCCATATAAGAAGTTTATGATACGCTCGTTCTCTGTCTTAGACAATTACACGTTTAACAAATAGAGTCCTAGTTGTGTCTCCCCTGATGATGTGATTATTACACGAATGTGCACTTCGTAACTTATCGTGGTTCATTTTCCCCGTGGACTCTTACGAATATACTTGATCACGCGCAAAGTTCATCCTTTCCAATATATATATATATATATATATATATATATATATATATATATATATATATATATATATATATATATATATATATATATCTATATATATATATATATATATATATATATATATATATATATATATATATATATATATATATAGATAGATATATATATATATATATATATATATATATATATATATATATATATATATATATATTTATATATAAATACAAATATATATATTCTTTATATATATATATATATATATATATATATATATATTTATTTATTTATTTATATATTTTGCTTTGTCGCTGTCTCCCGCGTAGCGAGGTAGCGCAAGGAAACATACGAGAGAATGGCCCAACCCGCCGACATACACATGTATATACATACACGTCCACACACGCAAATATACATACCTATACATCTCAATGTACACATATGTATGCACACACAGACATAAACATATATACACATGTACATGATTCATACTGTCTGCCTTTGTTTCCATCGTCACCTCGCCACACATGGAATAACAACCCCCTCCCCCCTAATGTGTGAGAGGTAGCGCTAGGTAAAGACAACAAAGGCCACATTCGTTCACACTCAGTGTCTAGCTGTCATGTTATAATGCACCGAAACCACAGCTCCCTTTCCACATCAAGGCCCCACACAACTTTCCGTGGTTTACCCCAGACACTTCACATGCCCTGGTTCAATCCATTGACAGCACGTCGACCCGGTATACCATATCTTTCCAATTCACTCTATTCCTTGCACGCCTTTCACATTCCTGCATGTTCAGGCCCCGATCACTCAAAATCTTTTCACTCCATCTTTCCACCTCCAATTTGGTCTCCCACTTCTCGTTCCCTCCACCTCCGACACATATATCCTCTTGGTCAATCTTTCCTCAATCATTCTCTTAATATGACCAAACCATTTCAAAACACCCTCTTCTGTTCTCTCAACCACACTCTTTTTATTTCCACACATCTCTCTTACCCTTACATTACTTACTCGATCAAACCACCTCACACCACATATTGTCCTCAAATATCTCATTTCCAGCACATCCACCCTCCTGCGCACAACTCTATCCATAGCCCACGCCTCGCAACAATACAACAATGTTGGAACCACTATTCCTTCAAACATACCCATTTTTGCTTTCGGAGACAATGTTCTCGACTTCCAAACATTCTTCAAGGCTCCCAGAATTTTCGCCCCCTCCCCCACCCTATGATTCACTTCCGTTTCCACGGTTACATCCGCTGCCAGATCCACTCCCAGATATCTAAAACACTTTCCTTTCTCCAGTTTTTCTCCATTCAAACTTACCTCCCAATTGACTTGACCCTCAACACTACTGTACCTAATAACTTTGCTCTTATTCACATTTACTCTTAACTTTCTTCTTTCACACACTTTACCAAACTCAGTCACCAGCTTCTGCAGTTTCTCACATGAATCAGCCACCAGCGCTGTATCATCAGCGAACAACAACTGACTCACTTCCCAAGCTATCTAATCCAGAACACACTGCATAATTGCCCCCTCTTTCCAAAACTCTTGCATTCACCTCACTAACAACCACATTCATAAATAGATTAAACTACCGTGGAGACATCACACACCCCTGCCGCAAACCTACATTCACTGAGAACCAATCACTTTCCTCTCTTCCTACACGTACACATGCCTTACATCCTCGATAAAAACTTTTCACTGATTCTAACAACTTGCCTCCCACACCATATATTCTTAAAACCTTCCACAGAGCATCTCTATCAACTCTATCATATGCCTTCTCCAGATCCATAAATGCTACATACAAATCCATTTGTTTTTCTAAGTATTTCTCACATACATTCTTCAAAGCAAACACCTGATCTACACATCCTCTACCACTTCTGAAACCACACTGCTCTTCCCCAATCTGATGCTCTGTACATGCCTTCACCCTCTCTATCAATACCCTCCCATATAATTTACAAGGAATACTCAACAAACTTATACCTCTGTAATTTGAGCACTCACTGTTATCCCCTTTCCCTTTGTACAATGGCACTATGCAAGCATTCCGCCAATCCTCACGCACCTCACCATAAATCATACATACATTAAATAACCTTACCAACCAGTCAACAATACAGTCACCCCCTTTTTTAATAAATTCCACTGCAATACCATCCAAACCTGCTGCCTTGCCGGCTTTCATCTTCCGTAAAGCTTTTACTGCCTCTTCTCTATTTACCAAATCATTTTTTCTAACCATCTCACTTTGCACACCACCTCGACCAAAACACCCTATATCTGCCACTCTATCATCAAACACATTCAACAAACTTTCAAAATACTCACTCCATCTCCTTCTCACATCACCACTACTTGTTATCATCTCCCCATTAGCCCCCTTCACTGAAGTTCCCATTTGCTCCCTTACGCACTTTATTTACCTCCTTCCAAAACATCTTTTTATTCTCCATGAAATTTAATGATACTCTCTCACCCCAACTCTCATTTGCCCTTTTCTTCACCTCTTGCACCTTTCTCTTGACCTCCTGCCTCTTTCTTTTATACCTCTCCCACTCATTTGCATTTTTTCCCTGCAAAAATCGTCCAAATGCCTCTCTCTTCCCTTTCACTAATAATCTTATTTCTTCATCCCACCACTCACTACCTTTTCTAATCAACCCACCTCTCACTCTTCTCATGCCACAAGCATCTTTTGCGCAACCCATCACTGCTTCCCTAAATACATCCCATTCCTCCCCTACTCCCCTTGATTCCTTTGTTCTCACCTTTTTCCATTCTGTACTCAGTCTCTCCTGGTACTTCCTCACACAAGTCTCCTTCCCCAAGCTCACTTATTCTCACCACTCTCTTCACCACAACATTCACTCTTCTTTTCTGAAAACCCCCACAAATTTTCACCTTCGCCTCCACCAGATTATGATCAGACGTCCCTCCTGTTGCACCTCTCAGCACATTAACATCCAAAAGTCTATCTTTCGCGCGTCTATCAATTAACACGTAATCCAATAACGCTCTCTGGCCATCTCTCCTACTTACATACGTATACTTATGTATATCTCGCTTTATAAACCAGGTATTCCCAATCACCCGTACTTTTTCAGCACATAAATCTACAAGGTCTTCACCATTTCCATTTACAACACTGAACACTCCGTGTATACCAATTATTCCCCCAAATGCCACATTACTCACCTTTGCATTCAAATCACCCATCACTATAACCCGGTCTTGTGCATCAAAACCACTAACACATTCATTCAGCTGCTCCCAAAACACTTGCCTCTCATGATCTTTCTTCTCATATATATATATATATATATATATATATATATATATATATATATATATATATATATATATATATATATATATGTTATCCCTGGGATAGGGGAGAAAGAATACTTCCCACGTATTCCCTGCGTGTCGTAGAAGGCGACTAAAAGGGGAGGGAGCGGGGGGCTGGAAATCCTCCCCTCTCAATTTTTTTTTTTAATTTTCCAAAAGAAGGAACAGAGAAGGGGGCCAGGTGAGGATATTCCCTCAATGGCCCAGTCCTCTGTTCTTAACGTTACCTCGCTAACGCGGGAAATGGCGAATAGTTTGAAAAAAAAAAAAAAATATATATATATATATAATTATATATAAATATATATATATATATATATATATATATATATATATATATATATATATGTATATATATATATATATATATATATATATATATATATATATATATATATATATATACATATATATATATATATATATATATATATATATATATATATATATATATATATATATATATATATATATATATATATATATATATATATATATATATATATGTATATCTAATGGCGAATAATATAAAAAAAAATATATATATGTGTATATATATATATATATATATATATATATATATATATATATATATATATATATATATATATATATATATATATATATTTTTTTTTTTTTTTTTTTTTTTCATACTATCCGCCATTTCCCGCGACAGCGAGGTAGCGTTAAGAACAGAGGACTGGGCCCTTGAGGAAATATCCTCACCTGGCCCTCTTCTCTGTTCCTTCTTTTGGAAAATTAAAAAAAAGAAAAAAAAAAACGAGAGGGGAGGATTTCCAGCCCCCCGCTCCCTTCCCTTTTAGTCGCCTTCTACGACACGCAGGGAATACGTGGGAAGTATTCTTTCTCCCCTATCCCCAGGGATAATCAGGGATAATATATATATATATATATATATATATATATATATATATATATATATATATATATATATATATATATATATATATATATATATATATATACACATATATATATATATATGTATTATCCCTGGGGATAGGGGAGAAAGATTGCTTCCCACGTATTCCCTGCGTGTCGTAGAAGGCGACTAAAAGGGGAGGAAGCGGGGGGCTGGAAATCCTCCCCTCTCGTTTTTTTATAAATTTCCAAAAGAATGAGCAGAGAATTGGGCCAGGTGAGGGTATTCCCTCAAAGGCCCAGTCCTCTGTTATTAACGCTACCTCGCTAATGCGGGAAATGGCGAATAGTTTAAAAGAAAGAAATATATATATATTTCTGGGTTGATTAGAAAGGGTAGTGAGTGGTGGGATGAAGAACTAAGAGTATTAGTGAAAGAGAAGAAAGAGGCATTTGGACGATTTTTGCAGGGAAAAAATGAAATTGAGTGGGAGACGTATCATTAAATTTTAGGGAGAATAAAAAGATGTTCTGGAAGGAGGTAAATAAAGTGCGTAAGACAACGGAGCAAATGGGAACTTCAGTGAAGGGCGGAAATGGGAAGGTGATAACAAGTAGTGGTGATGTGAGAAGGAGATGGAGTGAGTATTTTGAAGGTTTGTTCAATGTGTTTGATGATAGAGTGGCAGATATAGGGTGTTTTGGTCGGGGTGGTGTGCAAAGTGAGAGGGTTAGGGAAAATGATTTGGTAAACAGAGAAGAGGTAGTAAAAGCTTTGCGGAAGATGAAAGCCGGCAAGGCAGCAGGTTTGGATGGTATTGCAGTGGAATTTATTAAAAAAGGGGGTGACTGTATTGTTGACTGGTTGGTAAGGTTATTTAATGTATGTATGACTCATGGTGAGGTGCCTGAGGATTGGTGGAATGCGTGCATAGTGCCATTGTACAAAGGCAAAGGGGATAAGAGTGAGTGCTCAAATTACAGAGGTATAAGTTTGTTGAGTATTCCTGGTAAATTATATGGGAGGGTATTGATTGAGAGGGTAAAGGCATGTACAGAGCATCAGATTGGGGAAGAGCAGTGTGGTTTCAGAAGTGGTAGAGGATGTGTGGATCAGGTGTTTGCTTTGAAGAATTTATGTGAGAAATACTTAGAAAAGCAAATGGATTTGTAGGTAGCATTTATGGATCTGGAGAAGGCATATGATAGAGTTGATAGAGATGCTCTGTGGAAGGTATTAAGAATATATGGTGTGGGAGGCAAGTTGTTAGAAGCAGTGAAAAGTTTTTATCGAGGATGTAAGGCATGTGTACGTGTAGGATGAGAGGAAAGTGATTGGTTCTCAGTAAATGTAGGTTTGCGTCAGGGGTGTGTGATGTCTCCATGGTTGTTTAATTTGTTTATGGATGGGGTTGTTAGGGAGGTGAATGCAAGAGTTTTGGAAAGAGGGGCAAGTATGAAGTCTGTTGGGGATTAGAGAGCTTGGGAAGTGAGTCAGTTGTTGTTCGCTGATGATACAGCGCTGTTGGCTGATTCATGTGAGAAACTGCAGAAGCTGGTGACTGAGTTTGGTAAAGTGTGTGAAAGAAGAAAGTTAAGAGTAAATGTGAATAAGAGCAAGGTTATTAGGTACAGTAGGGTTGAGGGTCAAGTCAATTGGGAGGTGAGTTTGAATGGAGAAAAACTGGAGGAAGTGGAGTGTTTTAGATATCTGGGAGTGGATCTGGCAGCGGATGGAACCATGGAAGCGGAAGTGGATCATAGGGTGGGGGAGGGGGCGAAAATTCTGGGAGCCTTGAAGAATGTTTGGAAGTCGAGAACATTATCTCGGAAAGCAAAAATGGGTATGTTTGAAGGAATAGTGGTTCCAACAATGTTGTATGGTTGGGAGGCGTAGGCTATGGATAGAGTTGTGCGCAGGAGGATGGATGTGCTGGAAATGCCCTCCTTTCACCCTCCTGCATGTTCAGGCCCCGATCACACAAAATCCTTTTCACTCCATCTTTCCACCTCCAATTTGGTCTCCCTCTTCTCCTCGTTCCCTCCACCTCCGACACATATATCCTCTTGGTCAATCTTTCCTCACTCATTCTCTCCATGTGCCCAAACCATTTCAAAACACCCTCTTCTGCTCTCTCAACCACGCTCTTTTTATTTCCACACATCTCTCTTACCCTTACGTTACTTACTCGATCAAACCACCTCACACCACACATTGTCCTCAAACATCTCATTTCCAGCACATCCATCCTCCTGCGCACAACTCTATCCATAGCCCACGCCTCGCAACCATACAACATTGTTGGAACTACTATTCCTTGAAACATACCCATTTTTGCTTTCCGGGATAATGCTCTCGACTTCCACACATTTTTCAAGGCTCCCAAAATTTTCGCCCCCTCTCCCACCCTATGATCCACTTCCGCTTCCATGGTTCCATCCGCTGACAGATCCACTCCCAGATATCTAAAACACTTCACTTCCTCCAGTTTTTCACCATTCAAACTCACCTCCCAATTGACTTGACCCTCAACCCTACTGTACCTAATAACCTTGCTCTTATTCACATTTACTCTTAACTTTCTTCTTCCACACACTTTACCAAACTCCGTCACCAGCTTCTGCAGTTTCTCACATGAATCCGCCACCAGCGCTGTATCATCAGCGAACAACAACTGACTCACTTCCCAAGCTCTCTCATCCCCAACAGACTTCATACTTGCCCCTCTTTCCAAGACTCTTGCATTTACCTCCCTAACAACCCCATCCATAAACAAATTAAACAACCATGGAGACATCACACACCCCTGCCGCAAACCTACATTCACTGAGAACCAATCACTTTCCTCTCTTCCTACACGTACACATGCCTTACATCCTCGATAAAAACTTTTCACTGCTTCTAACAACTTGCCTCCCACACCATATATTCTTAATACCTTCCACAGAGCATCTCTATCAACTCTATCATATGCCTTCTCCAGATCCATAAATGCTACATACAAATCCATTTGCTTTTCTAAGTATTTCTCACATACATTCTTCAAAGCAAACACCTGATCCACACATCCTCTACCACTTCTGAAACCACACTGCTCTTCCCCAATCTGATGCTCTGTACATGCCTTCACCCTCTCAATCAATACCCTCCCATATAATTTACCAGGAATACTCAACAAACTTATACCTCTGTAATTTGAGCACTCACTCTTATCCCCTTTGCCTTTGTACAATGGCCCTATGCACGCATTCCGCCAATCCTCAGGCACCTCACCATGAGTCATACATACATTAAATAACCTTACCAACCAGTCAACAATACAGTCACCCCCTTTTTTAATAAATTCCACTGCAATACCATCCAAACCTGCTGCCTTGCCGGCTTTCATCTTCCGCAAAGCTTTTACTACCTCTTCTCTGTTTACCAAATCATTTTCCCTAACCCTCTCACTTTGCACACCACCTCGACCCAAACACCCTATATCTGCCACTCTGTCATCAGACACATTCAACAAACCTTCAAAATACTCATTCCATCTCCTTCTCACATCACCACTACTTGTTATCACCTCCCCATTTACGCCCTTCACTGAAGTTCCCATATATATATATATATATATATATATATATATATATATATATATATATATATATATATATATATATATATATATATATCATACAAAGCTCCATCAGCCATACATATATATATATATATATATATATATATATATATATATATATATATATATATATATATATATATATATATATATATATATATATATATATATATATATATATCATTGCAATCTTTTCCTTAAAATTAATTATTTCATTTAGGTTGAATACCGACCTGGAATTCCTGATGCTGGTGGGTAAGAAGTGCAGGAGGTGTGGTGCAGTTATATGGGAGGGGTAGGGACACACGGTTTGTGATGCATCTCTGGTTATAAGATTTTCATGCATGATGCTCGCATTCCTTTGTTTCTTGTCGAAAAACTGTGGCGTAATATTTCTATAATGAGATTCAGTTAGTCAGGTAGTCTATCGAGGTATCTATTCCCTTGAATGTGAAGTGGATAGACGATGCGAATTTTTGATTTATTTTAAGCAACTTCTGTTATTGGGAGATGAGGAATAGGCTAAGTGTGAGAAAGAAAAGTGTGTGTAGATATTCCCTATTATTGATCATTCGTCCACTCGGAAAGTCTGGTCTAAACATGTTCCCTATCTTCAAGTTGTACTGTTGGATTTATCGATCAAAATACCTAACCAGGTGCCAGAGGAGGAATACCCTTCTATGTCGCTTTGCCGTAACGAAAGCAGAAGCCTTGAAAAGTAAAACTTGTATGCTAATAGACTTTTAGGTTTTCGAAGGCCATGTACCTCAAGGTCTCAGCCATGTACCTCAAGGTCGTTATCATAAAGATTACTCGTTGTTCTAAACCCAGTGTCAAATAGGCTCATCCATGTATAAGCAATGGGTCGTATCCAGCGATGACTGCTCCCAGAGGCCGCCCATGAACGTGATGAGAGAATGTAAATAAGGCTGGCAAGTCACCCGGGTGGTGTGGCGGAGCTTCGCGAGAGTACAGCCCTCCGCACCACGGGCTGGCTGGTGACTGATCAATGATGACTCCAAGTGAGTATGGCGCGGGACCTCTGCGACAAGCAGGCGTATAAGCAGTGGTTTCTGTAAGGCCATTAGGCCGCTGATATGCTGTTTCCAACTTGGATATTGGAGAATAGAAGGAGGATAGAATCTTCCTCGGTGTTCTGCATGCTGATGGTTGCCGCGTGGTTCATCAAAGGTATTGATATATGTTCTTTTTTGTGAAGCAGGAGAGAGAATCTATCATTAAACAGGTCAGTGTTCAACCTGGTTCTCAGCATTGACCTAACAATAAGTATATTATAACCCAGAAGATAACACAACGTTCTCCAGAAACATTAGTCTATGCGAATGGTTCTCCGTACTCAAGAGATTATTGCAGAATTGAACACGTGTAACGAAGTTACACTCAAAATCTTATGCATTCGGACGTACATATGCATGTATGTATATATGTATGTATGTATGTATGTACGGGGAATCTTTAATCGTTATTCTCGACGTCAAAGCATTTAACTGGTTATGTTATAGATCTTTGATTTCTACGTTTCATTCCTTTTGCTTTTCTGCAAATTTTCTTCTATGAAGGATAGTTTCTTCTCTAATCATCCCAATATGTCGTAGTCGCTGATAGTTTTCTTATCCGGTCAAATGCTGTTACTCAGGGTTATGTGGTAACGCCAACGCTCCATATTTACTCTAAAAATAATCTTTCTTTAGTTTCTATCCCTGTTCACTCTGAAGATGGTGATTTCACTTCACATTGTTCTACTCAATGCCCCACTCCACAACTCCTTACTCCAATGCACAATATTTTGTTCGCATAAAGCATATTTCCCCCCTTAATTTGGACCTGTATAGCATCTTGAAATGAAGCAACAATAACGTGGATAGCTTTGATCCTGCGTCAGCATGCGAGGCACAATCATATCCTCTATTCTACCATAGAAACCTCATGTAATGGATATCATAGACATTGCTCCCCAAAAGTTGGAGGTGTTGCAAAGGTGCAAGAATTGGTTTCCTCTTGAGCAGCTATTGCATACCTACAGAAGTCTCGGTGGAGAGCTGCGCGCATATCTTGGGCGGCTCTTCATCCAACTTTCTCCTGGCCAGAGTAAAAAGCTTTTTGCCTTACTCACTCTCCTGGTATTGCTTCGTTTCAATTATCCTTTCGATCAGCTGTGATAGTGGTGGTCTCTCTCTCTCTCTCTCTCTCTCTCTCTCTCTCTCTCTCTCTCTCTCTCTCTCTCTCTCTCTCTCTCTCTCTCTCTCTCTCTCTCTCTCTCTCTCTCTCTCTCTCTCTGTTATACAATTATCATCTCGGCTGAAGCTCAGCTCTTATAAGCTGCCTCCCTGCATCAGTACCTAAGACTTTGGCCCACGGCACACGCCTGGCTGCCTCATCCTATATTTCTTGGGGGATCAACCACATGATAATTAACTCTATGAGACTTCCGTCCTTCCTTCCTTCCTTCCTTCCTTCCTTCCTTCCTTCCATCCTTCCATTCCCTCCCTGAAATTTTGCCATATTTCGCTCTTCCTATAACGTTTCTAACATTAAAAGTCAAGTCTACAATCACATATATATATATATATATATATATATACATATATATATATATATATATATATATATATATATATATATATATATATATATATATATAAATATATATATATATATATATATATGTATATATATATATATATATATATATATATATATATATATATATATATATATATATATATATATATATATATATATATATATATATATATATATATATATATATTGATTGAGTATTGATTGAGAGGGTGAAGGCATGTACAGAGCATCAGATTGGGGAAGAGCAGTGTGGTTTCAGAAGTGGTAGAGGATGTGTGGATCAGGTGTTTGCTTTGAAGAATGTATGTGAGAAATACTTAGAAAAGCAAATGGATTTGTATGCAGCATTTATGGGTCTGGAGAAGGCATATGATAGAGTTGATAGAGATGCTCTGTGGAAGGTATTAAGAATATATGGTGTGGGAGGCAAGTTGTTAGAAGCAGTGAAAAGTTTTTATCGAGGATGTAAGGCACGTGTACGTGTAGGAAGAGAGGAAAGTGATTGGTTCTCAGTGAATGTAGGTTTGCGGCAGGGGTGTGTGATGTCTCCATGGTTGTTTAATTTGTTTATGGATGGGGTTGTTAGGGAGGTAAATGCAAGAGTTTTGGAAAGAGGGGCAAGTATGAAGTCTGTTGGGGATGAGAGAGCTTGGGAAGTGAGTCAGTTGTTGTTCGCTGATGATACAGCGCTGGTGGCTGATTCATGTGAGAAACTGCAGAAGCTGGTGACTGAGTTTGGTAAAATGTGTGAAAGAAGAAAGTTAAGAGTAAATGTGAATAAGAGCAAGGTTATTAGGTACAGTAGGGTTGAGGGTCAAGTCAATTGGGAGGTAAGTTTGAATGGAGAAAAACTGGAGGAAGTAAAGTGTTTTAGATATCTGGGAGTGGATCTGTCAGCGGATGGAACCATGGAAGCGGAAGTGGATCATAGGGTGGGGGAGGGGGCGAAAATCCTGGGAGCCTTGAAGAATGTTTGGAAGTCGAGAACATTATCTCGGAAAGCAAAAATGGGTATGTTTGAAGGAATAGTGGTTCCAACAATGTTGTATGGTTGCGAGGCGTGGGCTATGGATAGAGTTGTGCGCAGGAGGATGGATGTACTGGAAATGAGATGTTTGAGGACAATGTGTGGTGTTAGGTGGTTTGATCGAGTAAGTAACGTAAGGGTAAGAGAGATGTGTGGAAATAAAAAGAGCGTGGTTGAGAGAGCAGAAGAGGGTGTTTTGAAATGGTTCGGGCACATGGAGAGAATGAGTGAGGACAGATTGACCAAGAGAATATATGTGTCGGAGGTGGAGGGAACGAGGAGAAGAGGGAGACCAAATTGGAGGTGGAAAGATGGAGTGAAAAAGATTTTGTGTGATCGGGGCCTGAGCATGCAGGAGGGTGAAAGGAGGGCAAGGAATAGAGTGAATTGGAGCGATGTGGTATACCGGGGTTGACGTGCTGTCAGTGGATTGAATCAAGGCATGTGAAGCTTCTGGGGTAA
Source organism: Panulirus ornatus (assembly GCF_036320965.1). Classification (NCBI taxonomy): domain Eukaryota; kingdom Metazoa; phylum Arthropoda; class Malacostraca; order Decapoda; family Palinuridae; genus Panulirus; species Panulirus ornatus. The sequence goes on from NC_092241.1 coordinate 18,429,274, forward strand.
ACCATGGAAAGCTGTGTAGGTATGTATATTTTGCGTGTGTGGACGTATGTATATACATGTGTATGGGGGTGGGTTGGGCCATTTCTTTCGTCTGTTTCCTTGCGCTACCTCGCAAACGCGGGAGACAGCGACAAAGCAGAAAAAAAAAAAACATATATATATATATATATATATACGAATAAAGTGCATATGAACGCGCACCTTCATAGAACATACAAACCTCCAACAGCCAGGATCGAACCTGGGACCCCTGTGCAAGAGGCAGGCATGCTAACCGCTAGGTTAGCGTGTCCCATAGCCTAGCGGTAGCATGCCTGTCTCTGTTGGAGGTTTGCATGTTATATATATATATATACATATATAATTTTTCTATTTTTTCCATTAAGTTACTGGCGAGATGTATTGCATTTTGTCTTATATCTAAATATTTATTTCCCTTACTTTATATGTAAACCCTTACTTAGCCAGGGAAATACCTGCTATCTTGTCTTTAATTATCAACTCCTTATTTCCAGCACCTCACATTTACCATTCCGGAATTAACTTTTCACCTCAGGAACTGGAATCAAACTTTTACCACCGGGCAATTTTGCTAGAAAATAAGTTTTGGGTCATAATCCAATTACGGGAGAAGAGGTGCGCTGAGGCAACGGTGGAGATGCTCACTTAACGTACAACTTTACCTCGTTAGTGAGAACGCTGGACTACGACGAGAGACAGTGAAATACCGCTTGTGTTAAACCCTTCTTGTGTGTGTGTGTGTGTGTGTGTGTGTGTGTGTGTGTGTGTGTGTGTGTGTGTGTAATTGCCTCTCTATAATCAAATAATTTTGCTGTAAGTTGCGGGAGTTTTACACTTGTGGGCCCCCATCTCCTGAACATTCTACACTATCATACAACTTCTTCATGTCATATAGGCTGTCTGCATTAACCATATCCTCAGTCATATAGGCTGTCTGCATTAACCACGTCCTCAGTCATATATGCTGCATTAACCATGTCCTCAGTCATATAGGCTGTCTGCATTAACCATGTCCTCAGTCATATAGGCTGTCTGCATTAACCATGTCCTCAGTCATATAGGCTGTCTGCATTAACCATGTCCTCAGTCATATAGGCTGTCTGCATCAAACATGTCCTCAGTCATATAGGCTGTCTGCATTAACCATGTCCTCAGTCATATAGGCTGTCTGCATCAAACATGTCCTCAGTCATATAGGCTGTCTGCATCAAACATGTCCTCAGTCATATAGACTGTTTGCATTAACCATGTCCTCAGTCATATAGACTGTCTGCATTAACCATGTCCTCAGTCATATAGTCTGTCTGCATTAACAATGTCCTCAGTCATATAGGCTGTCTGCATTAACCATGTCCTCAGTCATATAGGCTGTCTGCATCAAACATGTCCTCAGTCATATAGACTGTCTGCATTAACCATGTCCTCAGTCATATAGGCTGTCTGCATTAACCATGTCCTCAGTCATATAGGCTGTCTGCATCAAACATGTCCTCAGTCATATAGACTGTCTGCATTAACCATGTCCTCAGTCATATAGGCTGTCTGCATTAACCATGTCCTCAGTCATATAGGCTGTTTGCATCAAACATGTCCTCAGCCATATAGGCTGTTTGCATCAAACATGTCCTCAGTCATATAGGCTGTCTGCATCAACCATGTCCTCAGTCATATATGCTGCATTAACCATGCCCTCAGTCATATAGGCTGTCTGCATTAAAAATGTCCGCAGTCACATAGTCTGTCTGCATTAACCATGTCCTCGGTCATTTTCTTCCATTTATCTATCACAATTTTACTGTAAAGTAATTCTTTACATCTTTTTAAACAACTTTCTTACTTAATTTTATGTTATGTCCTCTGACTGTTCTATCCCTATATATCTTGAAGAACTGCCCACAGACCAATCATTAGACTATTGTAAAGGCTTAAAAGGTGCTGATCAGGTCACCCCTCGCTCTTCTCTCTTCCTAAGTAAGAAAACTCAAAACCTTTAGCCTCTTCCTGTAATTAGCTCTCTGACTTCTAATACCATATCAGTTGGATACCCTACACCTTTTCTATTATCTCTTTATACTTCTTTAGGTGTGATACCAAAATCGAAAGCCATATTGAACTTTTAGCTTCATGTAGGATATGAACATCTAGCTGAATATTTCCTTATTCTCGAACTTCTATTGTATTATCTACCAGAAGACAGCTTTCAGCTCTTATTGTTCCCTTAATGTGGGACTCGGGTAACAGAGCTGGGACAATGTTAACTCGCAAGTCCTTCACTCACATATTTTTGTAGCTTATTTCCTGCTAGATGGTATTCATACATAGATAATATCTTAGTTACTATACGTCACAACAACCTCGGAGTTTGTCTAGGTCTTCTTGTAAGTTAAAGCAATGCTACTCGTTCATTACTTCCTTTACCACCTCAGCGTCATCTGGACCCGCGCGCGCGCGCGCGCGCGCGTGTGTGTGTGTGTGTGTGTGTGTGTGTGTGTGTAGGTAATTTTGTAGTATCTGTATTTACTTGGAAAAGTCTGCTCATTTATGTCATCCACGTAAGAAGTCTACGTATCTGGAAATCTTCCTCATGATGTGCAGAGAGTAACATGGCTCCAGACGTCGTTAACTTGGTACTGTGATCACCCAGTGTACACGCAGTTCCACTCCAGCTACAGTCACAGCTCCGACAATGGAAACCAAAGTTATTACTGGGAAAACTGATATACACAAGTTGTTAATAACCTCATTCCTATGTTGGCTTTACAGACCCGAAAAGAGTTTCTTTCACCGCTGTGATTGAACTTATGGTCATTACAATATTTTTTTCTTCTTTTTTTTTCTTTTTAGAGCAGAATTGGCCATAGAAAGTGCTTCACCTCTAAATCATATTTCCATCCTGCTTCACTAGCCATTGTCGAGCATTTGACGTGAGACTTTTACAAACCCAGGAATATGTATACAGGTCAGGTTGAATAGAAAAGTTTTTTTTACACCAAGATCTCCGACATGGAAATAAAGGCAGTTCACATAATATCAGACGTGAGTCTTGTGGAGTTCTTGTGTGTCCTGTGAAGCCATTCAGGCCTCTGTTTCCTTGCTAGTTGACTGAACACAAGATTTTCGAACTCATGTATTGACCTAAATTTCAATTTCCCCGTAAGCTGCCTCCTTCATAACCGTTGTATCATGACTTGTGACCACACTGGAGAAGATACTGAAATTTTCGTCGATAAACCATAAATCTAAATTCTTAAACCTGATCAAGAGCGAATATATAGGGTATGTATGTGAGGAGGTTTACTTTTAGCGGGATCTGCAGACACTTTATCTTGACCGTCCTGCAGTTTATGTTGGCCGTCCTGCAGCTTATGTTGACCGTCCTGCAGTTTATGTTGACCTTCCTGCAGCTTATGTTGGCCGTCCTGCAGTTTATGTCGACCGTCCTGCAGCTTATGTTGACCGTCCTGCAGTTTATGTTGACCGTCCTGCAGTTTATGTTGACCGTCCTGCAGTTTATGTTGACCGTCCTGCAGCTTATGTTGACCGTCCTGCAGTTTATGTTGACCGTCCTGCAGTTGATGTTGGTCCTGCAGTTTATGTTGACCGTCCTGCAGTTTATGCTGACTATCCTGCGGTTTATGTTGACCATCCTGAAGTTTATGTTGACCGTCCTGCAGTTTATGTTGACCGTCCTTCAGTTTATGTTGACCGTCCTGCAGTTTACGCTGACCGTCCTGCAGTTTATGTTGACCGTCCTGCAGTTTATGGTGACCGTCCCGCAGTTTATGTTGACGGTCCTGCAGTTTATGTTGACCGTCCTGCAGTTTTTGTTGACCGTCCTGCAGTTTACGCTGACCGTCCTGCAGTTTATGTTGACCGTCCTGCAGTTTATGGTGACCGTCCCGCAGTTTATGTTGACGGTCCTGCAGTCTATGTTGGCCGTCCTGCTGATTATAGCGACCGTCCTGCAGTTTACGCTGACCGTCCTGCAGTTTATGTTGACTGTCCTGCAGTTTACGCTGACCGTCCTGCAGTTTATGTTGGCCGTCCTGCAGATTATAGTGACCGTCCTGCACTTTATGTTGACCTTCCTGCAGTTTATGTTGGCCGTCCTGCAGTTTATAGTGACCGTCCTGCACTTTATGTTGACCTTCCTGCAGTTTATGTATATATATATGTGTACATTGAGATGTATAGGTATGTATATTTGGGTGTGTGGACGTGTATGTATATACATGTGTATGTGGGTGGGTTGAGCCATTTCCTTCGTCTGTTTCCTTGCGCTACCTCGCAAACGCGGGAGACAGCGGCAAAGCAAAATAAATGAAATGAATAAATAAATAAATATATATATATATATATATATATGTATATATATATTTCTGTCTTTCAAACTATTCGCCATTTCCCGCATTAGCAAGGTACCGTTAAGAACAGAGGACTGGGCCTCTGAGGGAATATCCTCACCTGGCCCCCTTCTCTGTTCCTTCTTTTGGAAAGTTAAAAAAAAAAAAAACAAGAGGGGAGGATTTCCAGCCCCCCCCCCCTACCTCCCCTTTTAGCCGCCTCCTACGACACGCAGGGAATACGTGGGAAGTATTCTTTCTCCCCTATCCCCAGGGATATATATATATATATATATATATATATATATATATATATATATATATATATATATATATATATATATATATATATATATATATATATATATATATATATATATATGGATTTGTACGTAGCATTTATGGATCTGGAGAAGGCATATGATAGAGTTGATAGAGATGCTCTGTGGAAGGTTTTAAGAATATATGGTGTGGGAGGCAAGTTGTTAGAAGCAGTGAAAAGTTTTTATCGAGGATGTAAGGCATGTGTACGTGTAGGAAGAGAGGAAAGTGATTGGTTCTCAGTGAATGTAGGTTTGTGGCAGGGGTGTGTGATGTCTCCATGGTTGTTTAATTTGTTTATGGATGGGGTTGTTAGGGAGGTAAATGCAAGAGTCTTGGAAAGAGGGGCAAGTATGAAGTCTGTTGGGGATGAGAGAGCTTGGGAAGTGAGTCAGTTGTTGTTCGCTGATGATACAGCGCTGGTGGCGGATTCATGTGAGAAACTGCAGAAGCTGGTGACTGAGTTTGGTAAAGTGTGTGGAAGAAGAAAGTTAAGAGTAAATGTGAATAAGAGCAAGGTTATTAGGTACAGTAGGGTTGAGGGTCAAGTCAATTGGGAGGTGAGTTTGAATGGAGAAAAACTGGAGGAAGTGAAGTGTTTTAGATATCTGGGAGTGGATCTGTCAGCGGATGGAACCATGGAAGCGGAAGTGGATCATAGGGTGGGGGAGGGGGCAAAAATTTTGGGAGCCTTGAAAAATGTGTGGAAGTCGAGAACATTATCCCGGAAAGCAAAAATGGGTATGTTTGAAGGAATAGTGGTTCCAACAATGTTGTATGGTTGCGAGGCGTGGGCTATGGATAGAGTTGTGCGCAGGAGGATGGATGTGCTGGAAATGAGATGTTTGAGGACAATGTGTGGTGTGAGGTGGTTTGATCGAGTAAGTAACGTAAGGGTAAGAGAGATGTGTGGAAATAAAAAAGAGCGTGGTTGAGAGAGCAGAAGAGGGTGTTTTGAAGTGCTTTGGGCACATGGAGAGAATGAGTGAGGAAAGATTGACCAAGAGGATATATGTGTCGGAGGTGGAGGGAACGAGGAGAAGAGGGAGACCAAATTGGAGGTGGAAAGATGGAGTGAAAAGGATTTTGTGTGATCGGGGCCTGAACATGCAGGAGGGTGAAAGGAGGGCAAGGAATAGAGTGAATTGGAGCGATGTGGTATACAGGGGTTGACGTGCTGTCAGTGGATTGAATCAAGGCATGTGAAGCGTCCGGGGTAAACCATGGAAAGCTGTGTAGGTATGTATATTTGCTTGTGTGGACGTATGTATGTACATGTGTATGGGGGGGGGTTGGGCCATTTCTTTCGTCTGTTTCCTTGCGCTACCTCGCAAACGCGGGAGACAGCGACGAGGTATAAAAAAAAAAAAAAAAAAATATATATATATATATATATATATATATATATATATATATATATATATATATATATATATATATATATATATATATATATATACATATATATATATATATATATATATATATATATATATATATATATATATATATATAATATATATATATATATATATATATATATATATATATATATATATATATATATATATATATATATATATACATATATATATATATATATATATATATATATATATATATATATATATATATATATATATATATATATATATATATCACATGATATATAAGTCTGTTGTGGATGAGAGAGCTTGGGAAGTGAGTCAGTTGTTGTTCGCTGATGATACAGCGCTGGTGGCTGATTCATGTGAGAAACTGCAGAAGCTGGTGACTGAGTTTGGTAAAGTGTGTGAAAGAAGAAAGTTAAGAGTAAATGTGAATAAGAGCAAGGTTATTAGGTACAGTAGGGTTGAGGGTCAAGTCAATTGGGAGGTAAGTTTGAATGGAGAAAAACTGGAGGAAGTAAAGTGTTTTAGATATCTGGGAGTGGATCTGGCAGAGGATGGAACCATGGAAGCGGAAGTGGAGGGGACGAAAATCCTGGGAGCCTTGAAGAATGTGTGGAAGTCGAGAACATTATCTCGGAAAGCAAAAATGGGTATGTTTGAAGGAATAGTGGTTCCAACAATGCTGTATGGTTGCAAGTTGTGCGCAGGAGGGTGGATGTGCTGGAAATGAGATGTTTGAGGACAATGTGTGGTGTGAGGTGGTTTGATCGAGTAAGTAACGTAAGGGTAAGAGAGATGTGTGGAAATAAAAAGAGCGTGGTTGAGAGAGCAGAGGAGGGTGTTTTGAAATGGTTTGGGCACATGGAGAGAATGAGTGAGGAAAGATTGACCAAGAGGATATATGTGTCGGAGGTGGAGGGAACGAGGAGAAGTGGGAGACCAAATTGGAGGTGGAAAGATGGAGTGAAAAAGATTTTGTGTGATCGGGGCCTGAACATGCAGGAGGATGAAAGGAGGGCAAGGAATAGAGTGAATTGGATCGATGTGGTATACCGGGGTCGACGTGCTGTCAGTGGATTGAATCAGGGCATGTGAAGCGTCTGGGGTAAACCATGGAAAGCAGTGTAGGTATGTATATTTGCGTTTGTGGACGTGTATGTATATACATGTGTATGGGGGTGGCTTGGGCCATTTCTTTCGTCTGTTTCCTTGCGCTACCTCGCAAACGCGGGAGACAGCGACAAAACAAAAAAAAAAATAAATAAATAAATAAATATATATATATATATATATATATATATATATATATATATATATATATATATATATATATATATATATATATATATATATATTCTTTTTTCTTTTAAACTATTCGCCATTTCCCGCGTTAGCGAGGTAGCGTTAAGAACAGAGGACTGGGCCTTTTTTGGAATATCCTCACCTTGCCCCCTCTGTTTCTTCTTTTGGAAAATGAAAATAAAAAAAAAAACGAGAGGGGAGGATTTCCAGCCCCCCGCTCCCTCCCCTTTTAGTCGCCTTCTACGACACGCAGGGAATACGTGGGAAGTATTCTTAATCCCCTATCCCCAGGGATATATATATATATTTATATATATATCGTTGATAAAATGGCATTTACCTACCCATGTCACCTCAGCTAACAAATAAGATATATACTAACTATCATCAGTGGAAACATGGGCAAACATCTGCTTCTACACATACATGAAGCTGATCACAGTGACCTTTACCGTCGATATCTCCAAACATGACAAATATTAGCGTTTTCATCTCCACGTTGTTTGTGACGACTAAGTTGTCTCATCCCTATTCAACATTTTTTTCTTTGTTTGCTATGAAAAGAGTAATGAGGACTGTGTTTATGTAGACAAAATAAATCACCAGACTTTCTCTACTGTAATCCCCGAGAAACAACAAAAAAAAAAAAGAAAATGGGAAATCTTCCCCAAATAACCTATGGTGGACGGTTGAGGAAAAAAAGCGCCCTAATTGGTTTCCATTTTTACGGCGGAGTTCACACATAGAAGTTTTATTTGCTGACTCTGTTAGCAGAAAAACTAGCGGATTTTTTTTTTTCTCCCGTCAACTGTCCAAGAAAATCCATGAAAGGATTGTGATGCTGCAGGAGGTATTGTGTCGATTATCCTTTAACAACAATATAGATTGTTTATGTAAGATTGTTTATATGAGACACTTGTATGAGAGTTTTATTAGGCACTTCATTTGAGATGGTTTATATGAGATACTTTACATGAGACAGTTTATATAAGACACTTTTTATGAGATAGTTTATATCAAACACTTTATATGATATAGTTTACATAAGATAGCGAACAATAACTCTAAATATATTTCAATATAAAGTACTATTGTTTTCACATGAAAATTACCATAGTTTCTTAAATGAATAAGTACAGCATCAAAGGCGTTCGTCTTTTGTTATATGTTCTCTTGATTCGTCCGTGGAAGGTTAGTTTATGTGCCCTTTGGTGATATATTCACCGAAGAAGAACACACACACACACACACACACACACACACACACACACACACACACACACACACACACATACACATGGACCGAAACTAAGGTTCGATATGACTATCAACCAGCAGGAAATATGCTGCAGAAATCTGTTTGTGAGAGAGATTTGGGAGTAAATATTGTCCCCAACCTGTTGCAGATTCCCACATCAGGAGAATACTAAAGGAGACGAGTTATCTACTTGCAAATATTAGAAGAGCATTTTAGGTATCTGGATAATGAAGTACTGGGCAGTTGCTGGCATACTACACATGACCAAAGAACAATATGGTCATCGCATCTAAAGAAGCACAAACGAATCAGGTCCAGAGGTGAGCAACAAATATGACAACATAATTAAAACAGCTGAGTTACGAGGGAATGTTAACGGCCTTGAATTCATCGACCATGGACGTAAGGGGTGACCTGTTCACAACCTTTAAGTTTCTAAACCTCTTTGATGGTGTCAACAGCGAACAGTTCTTCGAATGATGTAGAGATAGAACAATCAGAGACCATAACCTGAAGTGAAGCAAGAAACGTATTAGCGAAGATATAAATAATGCTTTATAGTATAAGAGTAGTGGATGAAGGGAATAAACTGAATGATGAATTTGTGTACATGGACAACGTAAAGAAATAGAGAGTTGCATAATAGTAGGTAAAGCTTAAGAGATGAGGTTCCATGACCGTAAAACTCCCTCTCTGCACAATGGAAACAAGTGTTTATGGATAGGTTACATACACACACATGCGCGGGCGCGCCATCATTCCTTGATTGTATGTTCACTTAGAAGTTTAGGATTAGAGATAAAAGAATATGATAACACTGTTGCAAAAAATTAATCTTGTAATGAGACAACGAATTGGGAAATGGATTTACATTGCCCCAGTACAGATGGCTGTCATGGTAGGCTCTGCGAAATACATAATGAAGGAGTTAGCTGAAGTTAGAATATGGATACATATAGCTGAAGTTAGAATACGGATACATATAGCTGAAGTTAGAATATGGATACATATAGCTGAAGTTAGAATATGGATACATATAGCTGAAGTTAGAATATGGATACATATATCTGAAGTTAGAATATGGATACATATAGCTGAAGAAAGGCTAGATACGAGAGATTTTGTTCGATAAGTATCATGGAAAAGCGTAAGAGCTGAGGGATGTACTGTACTGTGGAACACGTATAATCGGCACAACAATCATCAACATTTGAGAGTTATAAGACAGCATGGAGTGAGGACGACAAGATATGGGATGAGGTACAGAGACGCTGAAAAAAATGCTTTGGTCAAGTGAGAATATACATCTTTTTTCCACTTAATTCACCAGTAAACTATGAGTAATAGAAGACCTCATCAGAAAGAGGAGTTTAGATGGAAGAGTTGTACAGGATGATGTAAAGATAAACGATGACTTGAATGACAAGTTCAAAAGTATCCTCGCATTAGAAGACACAATAACTTCAACACCAGTAAGGAAGGTTGGGGAAGAGGTCTTGGAACTCACTGAGAGATAATTACAGGGTCTTAACTTATAAGAGACTCATGGTCTTTGTGAAGTTTCTCCTTATGGGCTGAAGAGGTATACAGGTATACCAGACATACCACAGCAGATATCATTAAACTTTTCGCTCGCGAGTATATTGCCAAGAAATAGGAAAAGAGCAGTCTTTTACAAATACCTTTTTTTTTTTGTTTGACATCTCGATTGCCTGGAGAAAACATAACGTCATCACACTTCATGAGTCCTCCTTGACCATCTGGTATCTCTCCTTGGATAATTTCGTTCTAAATCCCTCAGTAATTTTGCTCTTAACTTTCTCTTCAAGTGTTCGACGCAAACCATCGGATATGTGTGCGTGACACCTGGATGTTACACATCATCCCGTACCTGTGGGACAGCCTATGATGATACTCATCATTCTCACCTACAAGGAGATGAGGTGTAGCAGATGTGTCTTCGTACGCCGCTCCGAGATGCATATTGGGGATCAAGTTTACCTGATCGTGTTCTCCAGAAGTGAATTACAATACGTTGGCAATGATCCATCTTTCCTGTAATTTCAGAAATGGCCGATATCAGTATCAAATTATTTACCAGAAGGTTTCTGGTCAAGCAGTTTAGGTTATTCCGAGGTAATTTAGTTTACCTTTATGTACTAGTGTGGAAAATATCACAGAATCCTCGAATTTATTTTTGCTTTGGCTGCTTCCGCAACACAGCATTACATTTATGCCATCAGTCTGTTGGTTAGTCATTTGCATCTGACGCTGTAAAAGTGAGTAGGAGATTCATTTAGAAAAACTATCATTTAACATATCCACATACACAAGTCTTAGAGTCAAAGTATCATGTATATATGTCTATAAAGTTATACAGTATTCAAGCCGTCGGTCTGATAATCAACGGCGACGTTCAGCCCGTTAGCCAACAGCTCTGATTCCTCTTGGACAGTAGTAAAGGTTGTGATTGTATATTTATGTAACATTTTTCATTGAGACGAACTTGAATGAGACGCACCACAACACATATGGAGCTGGGCTTCAACACCTGGTATTGGGATTTACGGAGATCAGGTGACACTTTTCAGGTGGTTTCCTTGATTAGTCAGCGAAAATTATGGAAAATAACTCAAATAATCTTGCGCAATCTTTGCATTTGAATACATATATATATATATATATATATATATATATATATATATATATATATATATATATATATATATATATATATATATACAATTTTTCTCTCTCGTTTATGATCCAGTCTTCTTGTGCATTATCCGTTTCAGTGAAATCAGTACATTATGCGTCACATTACACGCGACAAGAAAGTGAGTTATCAATAAATATACTGAACTAAAGGAAGAAGAGAGTAAACTTACACAGATCCCACTTCGAACGGTATGACAACTGCGCGTGAGGCACCGGCAGCAGAGTTACCTAGCCAGGTCTCGGGGAGCTTCCCAGCAGTGTACCGTCGAGGCTTTTGTTGGAAGGTCGTTACGTGTTCGGTTGGCTGGTTAGCACGGCTTTGGTGTTTGTGTCTGGTGATTAAAGATTCGATTCTCTAGTATAGTGGCCCTGAAAATCATACATAATCATTGCTGTTACGCTTCTGTAAGCATGCTTTGAAAAGTTGAAACTTCCTCTCCTAAACAAAAAAATAATAGAAAACTTTCTATGCAAACTTGAGCCATTAATGGAAAAATGAAAATATGTTGTGAAGTTTATTGATTGACAAACAAGAAATAAGTCATTGTATTGCCTGTTGAAGAAAAGCCTGTCACAAATCAAGGTAAGAACCTGAAGTGCGGTACAGAAGGTTTATCAGCCATACTGGTTGACATGATCTGTTGCGTCTTGTAGAATTTTTCGTAATTTTGATTGTATCCTGATAATCCCCGTGAAATATTACCCTGTCAGTGTAAACCATGATATGGTGGGGGCTAAACACAGTTATATTGGCGTTACACTTTTATAACACTGGCTTAAACTCTTCAATGACAAGAAGTCTTCATGAACTCTTTAATTCGTAGATATGGAATGGAAGTTCCAGGACAGCGTTTCTGATAACCTCTGAAATTCGTATGTACCTGAGTGCAGCTATCAGCGATATCGGCCGCTGAACTCTCAGGGCGACCTTAATGTGTCAGGCTGGCGTCGTCGTGTTCCTAGTGTGTGAACTTCTTGTAATGTGTTGGTAGGAATGATACGCATGATAAATGACCCAGATGATGCTTGTCGCAGCAACCACATGCCACGCCTGGTCAATTACCGACCATTACGAAGAAGCTCGTGTCAAGTGCGTGAAATCTGTACTTGGTACTTGACTTCTGTGAAATTTGATGTGGAAAATGACGTCGAAAAGGCAAACTAGATACTCTCGTTTGTCAGCTGTTCTGCCGTATTCTACCTTCATATCAAACTCCATCCACATTTTCTTTTCATTTTGATAACTTTTGTGGCTCAATCTTCCAAAATATTCAAGGTCAGTATTTCTTTTTTTTTTTTTTTGCTCCGGAGCCAGTTTGCTTCTCCACATATGGCCGTATTACAGTCACTGTTGGAAGGTGGACGCCGAAGTCGACATGATAAAAGTTCAATATCGTGGTCAAGATATGTCTGAGGTTTTAACCTTCAATTGTGTTCCCCAGCAGTGTGTGTTTGTGTGTGATGTATACCCCCATCCTGTGAAACGTGTGTGGGAGAGAGTTTTAAACTCATGTTCCCCTGTCTCTTAACCTTTAATTTTTGTACCATGGCTTTACTCTTGTGTATAAACGCACACACATACGTCCCAGCCTAAAGTGTGTGTGTGTGTGTGTGTGAAGCTGTTCCTGAAAAATTACGTATTTTGAAGTTAACGGATGGTGGTTTTGATATGGCATTTCTCCAGAAACTATATTTTAGGGAGCATATCTGCATAAGAGCACTGCAGATATCATAGACAGTGACCAGTTATGGTCCCGTGACTGCAGAAGCAATCACACGGATGAGGACATTAGCTCGGTGAGACTGTGGTGTATATCTGGTGTAATTCATATCTGAAATTGATTTTCTAACGTGGTTGTTCTTTCACGATACTGTGGAAGACAAAAAAGTCAGGTCAGGGTTGGACATAGCCAAGAATATGTTGGTTGAATTAGGTGTACACCACTGTGCAGAATAACATTAGCATAGCCCAGGGTTTCTGAGAGGGAAGACATTCTCTTTTGACTCATGCATGTGGATAATGTATATGAACACTGCAAGTCGTACTCATCGAATAAGATAGCAAACATAAGAGAAGTATCAGTATTGGTCTACCGGAGTCAGAGAATATTGTAAAGCTTGTTTTATATTAGAGAGGCATGTCATCTGAAGAAGACTGTTTGAACTTCGCGAAAGTCTCATACTCTTTGATCATGGATATCTTCGACAGATGGTGGTGTTCTTATGAGTCAGCCAGTTGCATTTCACAAGGTTAAGGGTATTCATACTTAACTTCTCTCTGGCTGATGATCATTATGATGCATATACACATTCGTAGTAATCATACTAACCCTCAAATATGCAACTTTACACACACACACACACACACACACACACACACACACACACACACCTATTTTCTCTTTTTCCAACAGTACACGTAATGTTTGCTGTTGTGAACATCGTTATGGTTGTGGAGCCACAGAAAACTTCCTCTTCTCAGACCTGAGTGATCGCGTCCCAATTGAAGTTTTACTGCTGTCGATGTGTATCTACGAATGCAAGAATACAGAGAGAGAGAGAGAGAGAGAGAGAGAGAGAGAGAGAGAGAGAGAGAGAGAGAGATGGTCGTGTTTACGCTGATAGTGTTAGTTGATTTCTTACGTAAGAAAGTAAATTGTGATATATAACAGTACAAAATGCAAGTTGAAATACTTACGTGGAGCTGTAAGCGAAAGAAAGGGTGGCAATTGTGGGTTTTGAAACATGGTTGTGTCCTTGCGCTTTGGATTTGTCTTGGTGTTACAACAGAAGTACTATGGTTTGGGTAATACATTTCTGAAGCTGAAAGGTTCGTCTATCGGAACGGAGGAATCTTCAATTTAGGCACATGATCAAGGTTTTGATAACTCAAGATGAGGATGTGAGTTCCTACTTACACCGGTAAAGTCATACGCAGAACACATACAGGAGATGTTCCAGTACTGATCTGGACGCATCAGAGCAATCAAAGCATTATTATGATAGAAACCCTCGACACACAGTGGTTGTGAGGCTCAGCATGCTATTACTGCCGTGTCTTCATACTAGCAGGTGCTGGGCGGAGAGCAATCATGTCTCCATACGGTAGTAAGACTGCAGACCGTTTTAACTCACAGATACACACAGACCCACTTCTGACTGTGGGCCTCTTGTGGAGTCCTCTTCTGTCCGCTCCTTGTCTAAATTTGATTCTTTAGGCCGTGTCCGGTCCTGTGTATTTTCTCGTGGTTATATTGCTGTGCTTGGCTTTCCCAGAAACTATATGATCTCACTTGAAAGAACTGAATTGATAGTGCTCTTATTACTTTGGTAGGTTGTTCCATGTTGCTCCTGCTCTATGCAACCTCCTATCACTGGCACAAATGCCTATATCAAGGTAGGACTTGGTGATTTTTTTTTCTAAGTGATGAGAGCCTCCTTGTGGACCTCCGTGGTGTTCGGGTTAGCGCTGCTGATTGTAACGCATTCACGAGCTGCCCAGGGCCGAGTCAGCATTGGTTCCAGTCTGGTTGTGGCAGCCAGACCATAGCTGTTCATCCTCTTCTAAGGGCTGATCGATAAACTGGGTGTCTGGGCTAAGCGCTTCATATATATATATATATATATATATATATATATATATATATATATATATATATATATATATTCCTATGAGTCCACGGGGAAAATGAAACACGAAAAGTTCCCAAGTGCACTTTCCTGTAATAATCACATCATCAGGGGAGACACAAGAGAGAAATATAACAGTCAGTTGATATACATCGAAGAGACGAAGCTAGGACGCCATTTGGTAAACATGTTTACCAAATGGCGTCCTAGCTTCGTCTCTTCGATGTATATCAACTGACTTATATTTCTCTCTTGTGTCTCCCCTGATGATGTGATTATTACTCGAAAGTGCACTTGAGAACTTTTCGTGTTTCATTTTCCCCGTGGACTTATAGGAATATCTTGATCACGCGCAAAATTGTGATCCTTTCCAATATATATATATATATATATATATATATATATATATATATATATATATATATATATATATATATAACGTTAATGACCATGATTAGGGCATTCATTTGCTCGTGCCATGTTTCTCATTTCCTTTCTTAAACTTGAAATCCGACAGTGTTGTTTTCTGGAACGAATTTCTGCAGCGCAATCATCAAAATTTTCACCCAAACCTGACGTGATGGAAGTAAAGAGATTTAGGAATGAATTTAGTGGTTCCGAAATTCCGGCCAGATTGCGAGCATTACCATGCGTCTGGTAGCACAGGGTCTAGGAATCGTCAGTGCTGAATCATCAATGTTAAGTGTTTTGCGCCGAGCGAGATTGGTTGCAGAGCTGGAAGTATTAAAATGTGACAGATAGTGAGGTTGGTCGAGCACAGAGTTGAAGCGTAAACATGCATCGGGTAACGAGGCAATTTTAGCGCTAAGTATGACATGTATAGTGACGAAAAAAAAGAAAGAAATCCGTCTGCTTGTGGGGAGGGTTTATGGCTGAGTTGATGAAGATGTTTGTACCAAAGCAGTGTTCAGTTTGGTTTGGCTTCTGGTTAAATGAGAAAGCACAGAAGTGTACGGATGGCTTAGGTCCTCATCCTTTGTTCTCTTTAAGCTAAAAAAGGTCATAGTTAGATCAAGATTTGGGCATAGGAAAACACTACGATAGCGTAGTATACAGAATTGTAATTTTTGAATCCGAAATAACCAGGATGTTGCCGTGCCCATATACTAACGGTAATCACAGATTCTGTTTTGGCTACACTGATTGGAGAATAAAATATTTACATTAACCATCCCAGAAAACTTATTTGTACACTAACTGGAATAGAGAAAAATTCTCTACAACTGAAAAATAAAAAGAAAGATTGGAAAATTTTCAGTTGGTATTTGATATTTCGAGTTGGAAAACATCCCAATATTGTCTGTACATTAAATCGTTCTTTCCACAGATACAAATGGAATTGATGTTTTTCCAAAACAACAACACATTTCATAAACAAATCTAACATTTATGCAAACATAGCCGTTCACATATACATATTGTTCCTGATTTTTACCATAGTCTAGTGGTTAGCTTACCCAGCCCGCACACAAATGGTAACGGTTAGCATCCTGGGTGTTGGAGGGCATTATGCGTTTTAGGATAGTGTGCGATCATTCCATCGTTATAAAACTCCTGCAATACTCAGGAAGCTAGCTATGTCCGCTGGTATGGGTCACAGGTCGTAATGTGTTTTGATTTTGTTTGCGCATCAGTGGTGCCATCAGCTGCCTAATATATATATATATATATATATATATATATATATATATATATATATATATATATATATGTATATATATATATATATATATATATATATATATATATATATATATATATATATATATATATATATATATAACTGTTTTCTTTGTTGTCGTGGTGGCTGACATGATACATGTAAAAATGCCTCAATCATTGACGTCTCGGCCACGAAGAAATTAACCAGAGATTTCGAGATGTTTGGAGACCTGATTCATAAAGTTAAAAAGTTTATAGGAAGAGGAAAGAAAGACATGAAAAAATTTTTTTTAGCTTCATTGTTCGAGAAAAGATGAGCGTAATCATGAACGGTAAATCCTCATGTGGTTCGTTTGGTACAGCAGCTGGACGCCTCTCATGGGTCCAGACTTGGTTGGTAGACTTCTCATAAGAGCAGTGGCCAAAATATCTGTGAAGCAGGGAGAGGGGAAACATCATTCTTGATGGACAGAAAGAGACGGTTGAAGGGAGTTAATGCATGTAGGATAAGTGAAATGAAGGGCTTTTGATTTGCCATGCTATGACCCCTAGTCTGGGGTGGCGCGTTTTGCGATGGTGATCATGTGAGGTTCGAGGTACAGAGTAGAGGATATGGTTACGCCCAACATGGTTGAAGTATGGTGCTCAGAAGTTGAACAGATGTAAACAAGTGACTTTTGGAATAAGTTTTAAGTAGAAATTGCGTTTAGTGCAATTATTTTTTACCAAGTTCCTGCTTCCCACTCTGGGATGCTACACAGGTCCGAATTAAGAGGATATGTATCCTGCGAAGAAGAGGGAAGGAAGGGACGAAAATACATTTAAGGTACTTAAAATGGAATTATGAGATTGAATAGCCTTAGAAATTGAAGATAGAAAAAAGAGAGAAGGTGACAAAACATTAAGGGACATCACTGTTCATATGATAAGAAAGGGATGTCGCTCCTTTTAGAGTTGATCCCGTGCTCTGAATTACAACGCTTGTGGAAAGTCACCTTTGGTGAGGTTGTAGCATTAGAAGTATAATTTTGTCTAAGAAATTCTCTCACCAAAGGAGTTGACTGTTCCCTGGTACTGGACGTTGCGCAGCCATGAGCTGCAGTAGACTTTGGATCGAGATATTGGGTAACATGGATTTTTATTCATAGATTGGTCTTGGGACAATTTTGAATAAGTGAATAGACTATATATATATATATATATATATATATATATATATATATATATATATATATATATATATATATATATATATATATATATATGTATATATATAATGTGTGTGTGTGTGTGTGTGTGTGTGTGTGTGTGTGTGTGTGTGTGAGTATTATGAAATGTTTCAGGATAATATGTGGTGTGAGCTTGCTTCATCGAGTAAGTAATGAAAGATTGAGATAGGTGTGTGGTAATAAGAAGTGTGGTTTGAGAGAGCAGAAGAGAGGTTTGCTGAAATGCTTTGAACACATGGAGAGAATGAGTGAGGAAAGGTTAACAAAATGGATATATGCGTTAGAGATGTTGGGAACAAGGAGAAACGGGTGACCAAATTGGAGGTGGAAGGATGGAGTGAAAAGTATTTGAGCAATCTTTGCTTGAACATGCACGAGGGTAAAAGCGTATATGAGGCACTGAGTGAATTGGAACGATGTCATATAGTGTGGTCGACGTTCTGTCAGAAGACTGAACTAGAGCAGTCCAGGGTAAACTATAGAAAGGTCTGTCGGGCCTAGATGTGGATAGGGAGCTGTGGTTTTGGTGCATTACGCATGACGGCTAAAGAATGGATTTGAGCGGATGTAGCCTATCTTGACGCTTCCTCACAAACCCGGGAAACGGTGAGCAAGTATGAATATATATATATCAATATGTACATGTGTACATATGTATGTGTATATATATTTTTTATGTTAGCTTAGACGGCACGGGCAGCTGAGGTCCTAGTCAAAGCCATCCCATTATATATATATATATATATATATATATATATATATATATATATATATATATATATATATATATATATATATTTATATATATATAGGTGACGGGAGCGGGGGGCCAGAAATCCTCCCCTCCTTGTATTTTTTAACTTTCTAAAATGGGAAACAGAAGAAGGAGTCACGCGGGGAGTGCTCATCCTCCTCGAAGGCTCAGACTGGGGTGTCTAAATGTGTGTGGATGTAACCAAGAGGTGAAAAAAGTAGAGATAGGTAGTATGTTTGAGAAAAGGAACCTGGATGTTTTGGCTCTGAATGAAACGAAGCTCAAGGGTAAAGGGGAAGAGTGGTTTGGGAATGTCTTGGGAGTAAAGTCAGGGGTTAGTGAGAGGACAAGAGCAAGGGAAGGAGTAGCAGTACTCCTGAAACAGGAGTTGTGGGAGTATGTGATACAATGTAAGAAAGTAAATTCTCGATTAATATGGGTAAAACTGAAAGTTGATGGAGAGAGATGGGTGATTATTGGTGCATATGCACCTGGGCATGAGAAGAAAGATCATGAGAGGCAAGTGTTTTGGGAGCCGCTGAATGAGTGTGTTAGTGGTTTTGATGCACGAGATCGGGTTATAGTGATGGGTGATTTGAATGCAAAGGTGAGTAATGTGGCAGTTGAGGGAATAATTGGTATACATGGGGTGTTCAGTGTTGTAAATGGAAATGGTGAAGAGCTTGTAGATTTATGTGCTGAAAAAGGACTGGTGATTGGGAATACCTGGTTTAAAAAGCGAGATATACATAAGTATACGTATGTAAGTAGGAGAGATGGCCAGAGACCGTTATTGGATTACGTGTTAATTGACAGGCGCGCGAAAGAGAGACTTTTGGATGTTAATGTGCTGAGAGGTGCAACAGGAGGGATGTCTGATCATTATCTTGTAGAGGCTAAGGTGAAGATTTGTATGGGTTTTCAGAAAAGAAGAGTGAATGTTGGGGTGAAGAGGGTAGTGAGAGTAAGTGAGCTTGGGAAGGAGACTTGTGTGAGGAAGTACCAGGAGAGACTGAGTACAGAATGGAAAAAGGTGAGAACAATGGAAGTAAGGGGAGTGGGGGAGGAATGGGATGTATTTAGGGAATCAGTGATGGATTGCGCAAAAGATGCTTGTGGCATGAGAAGAGTGGGAGGTGGGTTGATTAGAAAGGGTAGTGAGTGGTGGGATGAAGAAGTAAGATTATTAGTGAAAGAGAAGAGAGAGGCATTTGGACGATTTTTGCAGGGAAAAAATGCAATTGAGTGGGAGATGTATAAAAGAAAGAGACAGGAGGTCAAGAGAAAGGTGCAAGAGGTGAAAAGGAGGGCAAATGAGAGTTGGGGTGAGAGAGTATCATTAAATTTTAGGGAGAATAAAAAGATGTTCTGGAAGGAGGTAAATAAAGTGCGTAAGACAAGGGAGCAAATGGGAACTTCAGTGAAGGGCGCAAATAGGGAGGTGATAACAAGTAGTGGTGATGTGAGAAGGAGATGGAGTGAGTATTTTGAAGGTTTGTTGAATGTGTTTGATGATAGAGTGGCAGATATAGGGTGTTTTGGTCGAGGTGGTGTGCAAAGTGAGAGGGTTAGGGAAAATGATTTGGTAAACAGAGAAGAGGTAGTAAAAGCTTTTCGGAAGATGAAAGCCGGCAAGGCAGCAGGTTTAGATGTATTGCAGTGGAATTTATTAAAAAAGGGGGTGACTGTATTATTGACTGGTTGGTAAGGTTATTTAATGTATGTATGATTCATGGTGAGGTGCCTGAGGATTGGCGGAATGCGTGCATAGTGCCATTGTACAAAGGCAAAGGGGATAAGAGTGAGTGC
>NC_092241.1:18454732-18479732 GCF_036320965.1 Panulirus ornatus
GGGGGGGTTGGGCCATTTCTTTCGTCTGTTTCCTTGCGCTACCTCGCAAACGCGGGAGACAGCGACAAAGTATAAAAAAAAAAAAAAAAAATATATATATAGCACTGTCACAAACGTCCTTCTTTATTTGAATTTAAAATAAAGAAAACAATTCAGCATGTATTTTGATATCCCTATACGTATTTGAGTCCCAGGAAGGTTACTCAGTAATGTATATATATATATATATATATATATATATATATATATATATATATATATATATATATATATATACGAATAAAGTGTATATGAACGCGCACCTTCATAGAACATACAAAGCTCCATCAGCCAGAATCGAACCTGGGACCCCTTGTGCAAGAGGCAGGCATGCTAACCGCTAGTTGTTTCCTATTATACAGTCCCTTAGCCTAGCGGTTAGCATGCCTCCCTCTTGCACAAGGGGTCCCAGGTTCGATCCTGGCTGATGGAGCTTTGTATGTTATATATATATATATATATATATATATATATATATATATATATATATATTATCCCTGGGGATAGAGGAGAAAGAATACTTCCCACGTATTCTCTGCGTGTCGCAGAAGGCGACTAAAAGGGGATGGAGCGTGGGTGCTGGAAATCCTCCCCTCTCGTTTTCTTTTCTTAATTTTGCAAAATAAGGAACAGAGAAGGGAGCCAGGTGAGGATATTTCCTCAAAGGCCTAGTCCTCTGTTCTTAACGCTACCTCGCTAACTCGGGAAGTGGCGAATAGTATGAAAGATATATATATATATATATATATAGTACTTGATCGCTGTTTCGTGCACTAGCGAGGCAGCGCCAGGACACAGACGAAGAAACATCCATCCACTGATGTACACGGATATATATATATATATATATATATATATATATATATATATATATATATATATATATATATATGTGTATATATACTTGCCTTCATTCATTCTCAGCGTCAAAATTCCCAACAGGAAACAGCATCGCCACCGCCTTGTATCAGCTAGGAAGCTCCAGGAAACAGACGAAGAGAGACCACATCCGCTCACATACTTTCTCTGTCATGTGTAATGCACCAAAACCTTAGCTCCCTATCCACATCCAGGTCTCACAGATCTTTCCATGGTTTACCCCAGGCGTTTCACATGCCCTAGTTCAGTCTGTTTACGAAACGTGGACTCCAGTATGCCACATCATTCCTATTATCTCTAGTCCCTGCGCACCTTTCACCCTCCTGTATGTTCAGGCCACGCTCACTCAAAATCTTTTCCACTCCATCCTTCCACCTCAATTTGGTCTTCCGATTCTCCTTGTTCCCTCCACTTCACACACACACACACACACACACACACACATATATATATATATATATATATATATATATATATATATATATATATATATATATATATATATATATATATATGTGTGTGTGTGTGATAAAGGAGTAAAGAAGCTCCCAGCACAACCCTTACTTAAAAGGTGATTGACATTGTATAATCCAGCGAGAGTAAATGTCAGTCATTTCGTGAGTGTATTTAACAAGATTAATTGATCATGTAGGAAAGGTAATGATACTAATTTCATCAATTAAGAAGAAAATCTTGTATATTTCACATGAGATTACCGAAGACTTTACATATTTATCCTTGGATGAAGGGAGTTATTCATCATCTTTTGACATTTTGTATTATATACGTTCATACTCAAACCTTGGGTTGGGTGAGCACAGGGGTAGTAGTTCGTTAACTCTACAACTAAATGATTCAATAAGGATTTGATAACAAGAGTGATATTCAAAGAAGGGCTTCTGCAGATGTTTATGAATACTCTAAATATGTTCTGGACCGTTTTCAGTACTATGATTTATGAAACAGTAACACTAATAATGAGAAATCGATTATACAGAAATATATAAGCTTGAAAATATTAAGTTTCATTACAGGAATAATAAATCCAAACGTTAAGGAAAAAGGTACGAAAATTCGAAAATTCTAATAGTTGCGACATTGATAATATTTCATTTGTACTGACTAAGTGATAGAAGGTCACTAACCGGGGAGAGAGAGAGAGAGAGAGAGAGAGAGAGAGAGAGAGAGAGACTTCAGCTTGGATGGAGGATCCAGACAGAGTGAGGCTCGTTGTCGACCTGACAGGTGGCGACGTTGGCGGCCACAGTCAGGACTACTGCATACTTCCCTGTGGCCGGTGCAGAGCAGCAAGTGCCTTTAAGTGTTCTGCTGTCAGATAACTCCTCTTTATATATATATATATATATATATATATATATATATATATATATATATATATATATATATATTCTTTTTATTATTATTATACTCTGTCGCAGTCTCCCGCGTCAGCGAGGTAGCACAAGGAAACAGACGAAAGAATGGCCCATCCCACCCGCATACACATGTACATACGTACACGTTCACACACACACATACACATAGCTATACATCTCAACGTATACATATATATATATGTGTATATATATATATATATATATATATATATATATATATATATATATATATATATATATATTTTTTTTCCCTGGGGATAGGGGATTAAGAATACTTCCCACGTATTCCCTGCGTGTCGTA
The DNA here is from genome assembly GCF_036320965.1 of Panulirus ornatus. Classification (NCBI taxonomy): domain Eukaryota; kingdom Metazoa; phylum Arthropoda; class Malacostraca; order Decapoda; family Palinuridae; genus Panulirus; species Panulirus ornatus. Next base: position 18,457,349 of record NC_092241.1, read on the forward strand.
GAAGGCGACTAAAAGGGGAGGGAGCGGGGGGCTGGAAATCCTCCCCTCTCGTTTTTTTTTTAATTTTCCAAAAGAAGGAACAGAGGGGGCCAGGTGAGGATATTCCGAAAAAGGCCCAGTCCTCTGTTCCTAACGCTACCTCGCTAACGCGGGAAATGGCGAATAGTTTGAAAGAAAAAAGAAGATATATATATATATATATATATATATATATATATATATATATATATATATATATATATATACACACACACACACACATATACATAATACACATGTACATAATTCATACTGTCTGCCCATATTCATTCCCGTCGCCACCCAGCCACACATGAAATGACAACCCCCTTCCCCCGCATGTGCTTGAGGTAGCGCTAGGAAAAGACAACAAAGGCCACATTCGTTCACACTCAATCTTTAGCTGCCATGTATAATGCACCGAAACCACAGCTTCCTTTCCTCATCCAGGCCCCACAGAACTTTTCCATTAGTTTACCTCAGACGCTTCACATGCCCTGGTTCAATCTATTGACAGCACGTCCACCCCGGTATACCACATCGTTCCAATTCACTCTATTCCTTGCACACCTATCACCCTCCTGCATGGTCAGGCCCCGATCACTCAAAATCTTTTTCATTCCATCTTTCCAATTCCAATTTGGCCTCACACTTCTCCTCGTTTCCTCCACCTCTGACACATATATCCTCTTTGTCAATCTTTCCTCACTCATTCTCTCCATATGACCAACCACACTCTTTTTATTACCACACATCTCTCTTACCCTTTCAATACTTACTCGATCAAACCACCTCACACCACATATCGTTCTCAAACATCTCATTTCCAGCACATCCACCCTCCTCCGCACAACTCTATCTATAGCCCATGCCTCACAACCATATAACATTGTTTGAACCACTATTCCTTCAAACATACCCATTTTTGCTCTCCGAGATAACGTTCTCGCCTTCCACACATTCTTCAACGCTCCCAGAACCCTCGCTCCCTCCCTTACCCTGTGACTCACTTCCACTTCCATGGTTTCATCCACTGCCAAATCCACTCCCAGATATCTAAACACCTCACTTCCTCCAGTTTTTCTCCATTCAAACTTACCTCTCACTTTACTTGTCCCTCAACCGTGCTGAACCTAATATCCTTACTGTTATTCGCATTTACTCTCAGCTCTCTTCTTTCACACACTTTGCCAACCTCAGTCACCAGCCTCTGCAGTTTCTCACCCGAATCAGCCACTAGTGCTGTATCATCGGCGAACAACAATTGACTCACTTCCCACTCTCATCTACAACAGACTGCAGACTTGCCCTTCTCTCCAAAACTCTTGCATTTACCTCCCTAATAGCCCCATCCATAAAGAAATTGAACAACCATGGAGACATCACGCACCCATGCAGCAAACTGACACTCACTGGGAACCAATCACTTTCCTCTCTTCATACTCGTACACATGCCCTACATCTTCGATATAAGCTTTTTACTGTTTCTAGCAGCTTGCCTCCCACACCATATACTCTTAATACCTTCCGCAGAGCATCTCCATGAACTCTATCATATGCTTTCTCCAGATCCATAAGTGCTACATACAAAATCATCTGCTTTTCTAAATATTTCTCACAGACACTCTTCAAAGCAAACACTTGATCCACACATCCTCTACCACTTCTGAAACAACACTGCTCCTCCCCAATCTGATGCTTCGTATATGCCTCGACCCTCTGAATCAACACCCTCCCATATAATTTCCAGGAATACTCAACAGATTTATACCTCTGTAATTTAAACACTCACCTTTACCTGCTTTGCCCCCGTACAATGGCCCTATACATGCATTCCGAGAGTCCTCAGGCACCTCACCATGAACTATACATATATTGAATATCCTCACCAACCAGTCAACTACACAGTCACCCCTTTTTTTGATAAATTCCACAGCAATACCATCCAAACCCGCCCGCTTACCGGCTTTCATATTCCGCAAAGCCTTCACTACCTCTTCTTTGTTTACCAAATCACTCTCTGACTCTCTCACTTCGCACACCACCTAGACCAAAACACTCAGTAACTCCCACTCTATCATCAAAAACATTCAACTGAACTTCAAAATACTCACTCCACTTCCCTCTCACTTCACCACTACCTGTTATTACCTCCCCATTTGCCCCCTTCACCGGTGTTCCCATTTGTTCTCTTGTCTTTCGCGCTTTATTTTCCGCCTTCCAAAACATCTTATTATTTTCTCTAAAATTTGATGATACTCTCTCACCCAACTCTCATTTGCCCTCTTTTTCACCTCTTGTACCTTTCTCTTGACCTCTTGCCTCTATCTTTTATACATCTAGTCATTTGCACTATTTCCCCACAAAAATCGTCCAAATGCCTCTCTTTTCTCTTTCACTAACAACCTTACTTCTTCACCCCACCACTTACTACCCTTTCTAATCTGCCCACCTCCCACCTTTCTCACGCCACAAGCATCTTTTGCGCAAGCTATCACTGCTTCTCTAAATACATCTCATTCCTCCCCCACTCCCTTTACGTCATTTGTTCTCACCTTTTTCCATTCTGCACTCAATCTCTCCTGGTACCTCGTCTCACAAATCGTCTTTCCAAGGTCACTTACTCTCACCGCTCTCTCTTCACCGCAACATTCCCTCTTCTTTTATGAAAACCTCTACATACCTTCTCCTTCGCCTTCACAAAATGATGATCAGACATCGCTCCAGTTGCCCCTCTCAGCACATTAACATCCAAAAGTCTCTTATTTCATGCGCCTATAAATTAACACGTGAAGCGTCTGGGGTAAACCATGGAAAGCTGTGTAGGTATGTATTTTTGCGTGTGTGGACGTGTGTATGTACATGTGTATGGGGGGGGGGGGGTTGGGCCATTTCTTTCGTCTGTTTCCTTGCGCTACCTCGCAAACGCGGGAGACAGCGACAAAGTATAAAAAAAAAAAAAAAAAAAAAAATTCCCAATCACCAGTCCAATCACCAATCACTGCTCACAAATCTAAAAGCTCTCACCATTTCCAACACTGAACACTACATGCACACCAATTATACCCTCAACTGCCACATTACTCACTTTTGCATTCAAATCACCCATAACTATATCCCGGTCTCGTGCATCATATGTGCTAACACACTCACTCAGCTGCTCCCAAAACAGTTGGCTCTCATGATGTTTCTTCTGATGACCAAGTGCATAAGTAGAAATAATCACCCATCTCTCTCCATTTACTTTCAGTTTTACCCATATCAATCTAGAGTTTACTTTCTTACACTCTATAACATACTCCCACAACTCCTGTTCAGGAGTAGTCCTACTCCTTCCTTTGCTCTTGTCCTCTCACCAACCCCTGACTTTACTCCCAAGACATTCCCAAACTACTCCCTTTTACACTTGAGCTTCATTTCACTCAGAGTCAAAACATCCAGGTTCCTTTCCTGAAACATACTACCTATCTCTCCTTTTATCTCATCTTGGTTACATCCACACACATTTAGACACCTCAGTCTGAGCCCTCGAGGAAAATGAACACTCCCCGCATGACTCCTTCTGTTTCCCCTTTTATAAAGTTAGAATACAAGGAGGAAATGGTTTATAGCCCACCCCCTACTCTCGTCCCCTTTAGTCGCCTTCTACGATATGTGGGGAGTGCGTGAGAAGTATTCTTTCTTCCCTAACCCCAGGGATTAAATATATATATATATATATATATATATATATATATATATATATATATATATATATATATATATATATATATACATACACGTCCACACACGCAAATATACATACCTATACATCTCAACGTATACATGTATATATACACACACAGACAAATACATATACATATTCATTCCCATCGTCACCCCGCCACACATGAAATAACAACATATACGTATATATACGCATATATATATATATATATATATATTATCCCTGGGGATAGGGGATTAAGAATACTTCCCACGTATTCCCTGCGTGTCGTAGAAGGCGACTAAAAGGGGAGGGAGCGGGGGGCTGGAAATCCTCCCCTCTCGTTTTTTTTTTTAATTTTCCAAAAGAAGGAACAGAGGGGGCCAGGTGAGGATATTCCAAAAAAAGGCCCAGTCCTCTGTTCTTAACGCTACCTCGCCAACGCGGGAAATGGCAAATAGTTTAAAAGAAAGAAAAGATATATATATATATATATATATATATATATATATATATATATATATATATATATATATATATATATATATATATATATATGCATATATATATATATATATATATATATATATATATATATATATATATATATATATATATATATATATATATATATATATATATATATATATATATATATATATATATATATTATCCTTGGGGATAGGGGAGTAAGAATACTTCCCACGTATTCCCTGTCTGTCGTACAAGGCGACTAAAGAAGAAGATAGCGGGGGCTTGGAAATCTTCCCTATCGTTCCTATTTTTCCTAGAGAAGGAATAGAGGAGGGGCCAAGTGAGGATATTCCGTCAAAGGCTAAGTCCTCTGTTCTTACTGCTCCCTCGCTAACGCGGGAAATGGCGAATAGTATGAAAAATAAGAGAGAAATATATATATATATATATATATATATATATATATATATATATATATATATATATATATATATATATATATATATATATATATATATATATATATATATATATATATATATATATATCGAGTGAGTAACGTAAGGGTAAGAGAGATGTGTGGAAATAAAAAGAGCGTGGTTGAGAGAGCAGAAGAGGGTGTTTTGAAGTGGTTTAGGCACATGGAGAGGATGAGTGAGGAAAGATTGACCAAGAGGATATATGTGTCGGAGGTGGAGGGAACAAGGAGAAGAGGGAGACCAAATTGGAGGTTGAAAGATGGAGTGAAAAAGATTTTGTGTGATCGGGGCCTGAACATGCAGGAGGGTGAAAGGAGGGCAAGGAACAGAGTGAATTGGAGCGATGTGGTATACCGGGGTTGACGTGCTGTCAGTGGATTGAAGCAGGGCATGTGAAGCGTCTGGGGTAAACCATGGAAAGCTGTGTAGGTATGTATATTTGCGTGTGTGGACGTATGTATATACATGTGTATGGGGGGGGTTGGGCCATTTCTTTCGTCTGTTTCCTTGCGCTACCTCGCAAACGCGGGAGACAGCGACAAAGTATAATAAAAAAAAAAAAAAATATATATATATATATATATATATATATATATATATATATATATATATATATATATATGATAGAGTGTAAGAAAGGAATTTCTAGATTGATGTGGGTAAAACTGAAAGTTGATGGAGATAGATGGGTGATTATTGGTGCATATGCACCTGGGCATGAGAAGAAAGATCATGAGAGGCAAGTGTTTTGGGAGCAGCTGAATGAGTGTGTTAGTGGTTTTGATGCACAAGACCGGATTATAGTGATGGATGATTTCAATGCATAGGTGAGTAATGTGGCAGTTGAGGGAATAATTGGCATAAATGGGTTGTTCAGTGTCGTAAATAGAAATGGTGAAGAGCTTGTGGATTTGCGTGCCGAGAAAGGACTGGTGATTGGGAATACCTGGTTTAAAAAGCGAGATATACTTAAGTATACGTATGTAAGTAGGAGAGATGGCCAGAGAGCGTTATTGGATTACGTGTTAATTGATAGGCGCGCGAAAGAGAGACTTTTGGATGTTAATGTGCTGAGAGGTGTAACTGGAGGGATGTCTGATCATTATCTTGTAGAGGCGAAGATGAAGATTTGTAGGGGTTTTCAGAAAAGAAGAGAGAATGTTGGAGCGAAGAGAGTGGTGAGAGTAAGTGAGCTTGGGAAGGACACTTGTGTGAGGAAGTATCAGGAGAGACTGAGTACAGATTGGAAAAAGATGAGAACAAAGGAGGTAAGGAGAGTGGGGAGGAATGGGATGTATTTAGGGAAGCATTGATGTCTTGCGCAAAAGATGCGTAGGAGGTGGGTTGATTAGAAAGGGTAGCGAGTGGTTGGATGAAGAAGTAAGATTATTAGTGAAAGAGAAGAGAGAGGCATTTGGACGATTTTTGCAGGGGAAAAATGCACATGAGTGGGAGATGTATAAAAGAAAGAGGCAAGAGGTCAAGAGAAAGGTGCAAGAGGTGAAACAGAGGGCAAATGAGAGTTGTGGTGAGAGAATATCATTAAATTTTAGGGAGAATAAAAAGATGTTTTGGAATGAGGTAATTAAAGTGCGTAAGACAAGGGAGCAAATGGGAACTTTAGTGAAAGGGGCTAATGGAGAGGTGTTAACAAGTAGTGATGTGATAAGGAGATTGAGTGAGTATTTTGAAGGTTTGTTGAATGTGTTTGATGATAGAGTGGCTGATATAGGGTGTTTTGGTCGAGGTGGTGTGCAAAGTGAGAGGGTTAGGGAAAATGATTTGGTAAACTGAGAAGAGGTAGTAGAAGCTGTGCGGAAGATGAAAGCCGGCAAGGCAGCGGGTTTGGATGGTATTGCAGTGGAATTCATTAACAAAGGGGGTGACTGTATTGTTGACTGGTTGGTAAGGTTTTTTTAAGGAATATATGATTCATAGTGAGGTGCCTGAGGATTGGCGGAATGCGTGCATAGTGCCATTGTACAAAGGGAAAGGGGTTAAGAGTGAGTGCTCAAATTACAGAGGTATAAGTTTGTTGAGTATTCCTGGTAAATTATATGGGAGGGTATTCATTGAGAGGATGAAGGCATGTACAGAGCATCAGATTGGGGAAGAGCAGTGTGGTTTCAGAAGTGGTAGAGGATGTGTGCATCAGGTGTTTGCTTTGAAGAATGTATGTGAGAAATACTTAGAAAAGCAAATGGATTTGTATATAGCATTTATGGATCTGGAGAAGGCATGTGATAGAGTTGATAGATATGTTCTGTGGAAGATATTAAGAATATATGGTGTGGGAGGCAAGTTATTAGAAGCAGTGAAAAGTTTTTATCGAGGATGTAAGGCATGTGTACGTGTAGGAAGAGAGGAAAGTGATTGGTTCTCAGTGAATGTAGGTTTGCGGCAGGGGTGAATGATGTCTCCATGGTTGTTTAATTTGCTTAAGGATGGGGTTATTAGGGAGGTGAATGCAAGAGTTTTGGAAAGAGGGGCAAGTATGCAGTCTGTTGTGGATGAGAGAGCTTGGGAAGTGAGTCAGTTGTTGTTCGCTGATGATTCAGCGCTGATAGCTGATTCATATGAGAAACTATAGAAGCTGGTGACTGAGTTTGGTAAAGTGTGTGAAAGAAGAAAGTTGAGAGTAAATGTGAATAAGAGCAAGGTTATTAGGTACAGTAGGGTTGAGGGTCAAGTCAGTTGGGAGGTAAGTTTGAATGGAGAAAAACTGGAGGAAGTAAAGTGTTTTAGGTATCTGGGAGTGGATCTGGCAGCGGATGGAACCATGGAAGCGGAAGGGAATCATAGGGTGGGGGAGGGGGCGAAAATTCTGGGAGCCTTGAAGAATGTTTGGAAGTCGAGAACATTATCCCGGAAAGCAAAAATGGGTATGTTTGAAGGAATAGTGGTTCCAACAATGTTGTATGGTTGCGAGGCATGGGCTATGGATAGAGTTGTGCGTAGGAGGGTGGATGTGCTGGAAATGAGATGTTTGAGGACAATATGTTTTGTGAGGTGGTTTGATCGAGTAAGTAATGTAAGGGTAAGAGAGATGTGTGGAAATAAAAAGAGTATGGTTAAGAAAGCAGAAGAGGGTGTTTTGAAATGGTTTGGTCACATGGAGAGAATGAGTGAGGAAAGATTGTCAAAGAGGATATATGTGTCAGAGATGGAGGGAACGAGGAGAAGTGGGAGACCAAACTGGAGGTGAAAAGATGGAGTAAAAATGATTTTGAGTGATCGGGGCCTGAACATGCAGGAGGGTGGAAGGCGTGCAAGGAATAAAGTGAATTGGAAGGATGTAGTCTACCGGGGTCGACGTGCTGTCAGTGGATTGAACCAGGGCATGTGAAGCGTCTGGGGTAAACCATGGAAAGTTGTGTGGGGCCTGGATGTGGAAAGAGAGCTGTGGCTTCGGTGCATTATTACATGACAGCTAGAGACAGAGTGTGAACGAATGGGGCCTTTGTTGTCTTTTCCTAGTGCTACCTCGCACATATGAGGGGGAAGAGGGGTTGTTATTCCATGTGTGGCGAGGTGGCGATGGGAATGAATAAAGGCAGACCTTATGAAATATGTACATGTGTATATATGTATATGTCTGTGTGTGTATATATATGTGTACATTGAGATGTACAGGTATGTATATTTGCGTGGGTGGACGTGTATGTATATACATGTGTATGTGGGTGGGTTGGGCCATTTCTTTCGTCTGTTCTTGCGCTTCCTCGCAAACGCGGGAGACAGCGACACAACAAAATAAAAAGAAAAAAGCAAAAAATACATATATACATATATATATATATATATATATATATATATATATATATATATATATATATATATATATATATATGTATATATGTGTATATATATATATATATATATATATATATATATATATATATATATATATATATATATATATAGTCGCCTTATCCATACGGATAGTGGAGAAAGAATATTTCACACGCATTCCTCACGTGTCATAGAAGGCGACTAAATGGGACGGGAGCAGGGGGCTACAAACCCTCCTATCCTTGTATTTTAACTTTCTAAAAGGGGAAACAGAAGAAGGAGTCACGCGGGGAGTGCTCATCCTCCTCGAAGTCTCAGATTGGGGTGTCTAAATGTGTGTGGATGTAACCAAGATGATAAAAAATGAGAGATAGGTAGTGTGTTTGAGGAAAGGAACCTGGAGGTTTTGGCTCTGAGGGAAACGAAGCTCAAGGGTAAAGGAGAAGAGTGATTTGGGAATTTCTTGGGTGTAAGGTCAGGGGTTAGTGAGAGGACAAGAGCAAGGGAAGGAGAAGCGCGACTCCTGAAACAGGAGTGGTGGGAGCATGTGATAGAGTGTAAGAAAGTAAACTCTAGATTGATATGGGTAAGACTGAAAGTGGATGGAGAGAGATGGGTGATTATTGGTGCATATGCTTCTGGGCATGAGAAGAAAGATCATGAGAGGCAAGTGTTTTGGGTGCAGCAGAGTGAGTGTGTTAGTAGTTTTGATGCACGAGACCGGGTTATAGTGATGGTTTATTTGAATGCAAAGGTGAGTAATGTGGCAGGTGAGGGAATAATTGGTGTACTTGGGGTGTTCAGTGTTTTAAATGGAAATGGTGAAGAGGTTGTGGATTTATGTGCTGAAAAAGGACTGATGATTGGCAATACCTGGTTTAAAAAGAGACATATGCATAAGTATACATATGTAAGCAGACGAGATGGCCAGAGAGCGTTATTGGATTACATGTTAATTGAAAGGCGCGCGAAAGAGAGACTTTTGGATGTTAATATGCTGAGAGGTGCAACTGGAGGGATGTCAGATCATTATCTTGTTGAGTCGAAGGTGAAGATTTGCAGAGGTTTTCAGAAAAGAAGAGAGAATTTTGGGGTGAAGAGAGTGGTGAGAGTAAGTGATTTTTGGAAGGAGACTTGTTTGAGGAAGTACCAGGAGAGACTGAGTACAGAATGGAAAAAGGTGAGAACAAAGGAGGCAAGGTGAGTGGGGGAGGAATCGGATGTATTTAGGGAAGCAGTGATGTTTTTGGCATGAGAAGCGTGGGGGGTGGGCAGATTAGAAAGGGTAGTGGGTGGTGGGATGAAGAAGTAAGATTATTAGTGAAAGAGAAGAGAGAGGCATTTGGACGATTTTTGCAGGGAGATAATGCAAATGACTGGGCAATCTATAAAAGAAAGATTCAGGAGGTCTAGAGTATCATTAAATGTTAGGGAGAATAAAAAGATGTTTTGGAAGGAGGTAAATAAAGTGGGTAAGACAAGGGAACAAATGGGAACTTCATTGACGAGGGCAATTGGGGAGGTGATAACAAGTAGTGGTGATGTGAGATGGAGATGGAGTGAGTATTTTGAAGGTTTGGTGAATGTGTTTGATGATAGAGTGGCATATATAGGTTGTTTTGGTCGAGGTGGTGTGGAAAGTGAAAGGGTTAGGGATAATGATTTGGTAAACAGAGAAGAAGTAGTTAAAGCTTTGCGGAAGATGAAAGCCGGCAAGGCAGTGGGTTTGGATGGTATTGCAGTAGAATTTATTAAAAAAGGGGGTGACTATATTGTTGACTGGTTGGTAAGGTTATTAAATGTATGCATGACTCATGGTGAGGTACCTGAGGATTGGCGGAATGCTTTCATAGTGCCATTGTACAAAGGCAAAGGGGATAAGAGTGAGTGCTCATATTACAGAGGTATAAGTTTGTTGAGTATTCCAGAAAATTATATGGGAGGGTATTGATTGCAAAGGGGAAGGCATGTATAGAGCATCAGATTGGGGAAGAGCAGTGTGGTTTCAGAAGTGGTAGAGGATGTGTGGATCAGGTGTTTGCTTTGAAGAATGTTTGTGAGAAATACTTAGAAAAGGAAATGGATTTGTATGTAGCATTTATGGATCTGGAGAAGGCATATGATACAGTTGATAGAGATGCTCTGTGGAAAATATTAAGAATATATGGTGTGGGAGGCAAGTTGTTGGAAGCAGTGAAAAGTTTTTATCGATGATGTTAGGCATGTTTGCGTGTAGGAAGAGAGGAAAGTGATTGGTTCTCAGTGAATGTAGGTTTGCGGCAGGGGTGTGTGATGTCTCCATGGTTGTTTAATTTGTTTATGGATGGGGTTGTTAGGGAGGTGAATGCAAGAGTTTTGGAAAGAGCGGCAAGTATGCAGTCTGTTGTGGATGAGAGAGCTTGGGAAGTGAGTCAGTTGTTGTTCGCTGATGATACAGCGCTTTTGGCTGATTCTTGTGAGAAACTGCAGAAGCTGGTGACTGAGTTTGGTAAAGTGTGTGAAAGCTGAGAGTAAATGTGAATAAGAGTATGGTTATTAGGTACAGTAGGGTTGAGGGTCAAGTCAATTGGGAGGTAAGTTTTAATGGTAAAAAACTGGGGGAAGTGAAGTGTTTTAGTTATGTCGGAGTGGATTTGGCAGTTGATGGAACAATGGAAGTAGAAGTGAATCATAGGGTGTGGGAGGGAGCGAAAATTTTGGGAGCGTTGAAGAATGTGTGGAAGTCGATAACATTATCTCGGAAAGCAAAAATTGGTATGTTTGAAGGAATAATGGTTCCATCAATGTTATATGGTTGCGAGGCGTGGGCTATGGATAGAGTTATGCGTAGGAGGGTGGATGTGCTGGAAATGAGATATTTGAGGACAATATGAGGTGTGAGGTGGTTTGATTGAGTAAGTAATAATAGGGTAAGAGAGGTATGTTGTAATAAAAAGATTGTGGTTGAGAGAGCAGAGAAGGGTGTTTTGAAATGGTTTGGTCACATGGAGAGAATGAGTGAATGAGTGAAAAAGATTTTGAGTGATCGGGGCCTGAACATGCAGGAGGGTGAAAGGTGTGCAAGGAATAGAGTGAATTGGAATGATGTGGTATACCGGGGTCAACGTGCTGTCAATGGATTGAACCAGGGTATGTGAAGCGTCTGGGGTATACCATGGAAAGTTGTGTGGGGCCTGGATGTGGAAAGGGAGCTGTGGTTTCGGTGCATTATTACATGACAGCTAGAGACAGATTGTGAACAAATGTGGCCTTTGTTGTCTTTTCCTAGTGCTACCTCGCACATATGAGGGGGGAGGGGGTTGTTATTTCATGGTTGGCGAGGTGGTGATGGGAATGAATAAAGGCAGTTATTATGAATTCATGTATGTCTGTGTGTGTGTATATATGTATACGTTGAGATGTATAAGTATGTACATTTGCGTGTGTGGACGTGTATGTATCTACATGTGTATGTGGGTGGGTTGGGCCATTCTTTCGTCTGTTTCGTTGCGCTACCTCGCTAACGCGGGAGACAGCGACAAAGGGAAAATGATAATAATAATAATAATAGTAATATTATCGAGGATGTAAGGCATGTGTACGTGTAGGAAGAGAGGAAAGTTATTGGTTCTCAGTGAATGTAGGTTTGCGGCAGGGGTGTGTTATGTCTCCATGGTTGTTTAATTTGTTTATGGTTGGGGTTGTTAGGGAGGTGAATGCAAGAGTTTTGGAAAGAGGGGCAAGTATGAAGTCTGTTGTGGATGAGAGAGCTTGGGAAGTGAGTCAGTTGTTGTTCGATGATGATAAAGCGCTGGTGGCTGATTCATGTGAGAAACTGCAGAAGCTGGTGACTGAGTTTGGTAAAGTGTGTGAAAGAAGAAAGTTAAGAGTAAATGTGAATAAGAGCAAGGCTATCAGGTACAGTTGGGTTGAGGGTCAAGTCAATTGGGAGGTAAGTTTGAATGGAGAAAAGCTGGAGGATTTAAAGTGTTTTAGATATCTGGGAGTGGATCTGGCAGCGGATGGAACCATGGAAGCGGAAGTGAATCATAGGGTGGGGGAGGGGGCGATAATCCTGGGAGCCTTGAAGAATGTGTGGAAGTCGAGAACATTATCTCGGAAAGCAAAAATGGGTGTGTTTGAAGGAATAGTGGTTCCAACAATGTTGTATGGTTGCGAGGCGTGGGCTATGGATAACGTTGTGCGCAGGAGGGTGGAAAATGAGATGTTTGAGGACAATGTGTGGTGTGAGGTGGTTTGATCGAGTAAGTAACGTAAGGGTAAGAGAGATGTGTGGAAATAAAAAGAGCGTGGTTGAGAGAGCAGAAGAGGGTGTTTTGAGATGGTTTGGGCACATGGAGAGAATGAGTGAGGAAAGATTGACCAAGAGGATATATGTGTCGGAGGTGGAGGGAACGAGGAGAAGTGGGAGACCAAATTGGAGGTGGAAAGATGGAGTGAAAAAGATTTTGAGTGATCGGGGCCTAAATATGCAGGAGGGTGAAAGGCGGGCAAGGAATAGAGGGAATTGGATCGATGTTGTATCGCGGGGTTGACGTGCTGTCAGTGGATTGAATCAGGGCATGTGAAGCGTTTGGGGTAAACCATGGAAAGTTGTGTGGGGCCTGGATGTGGAAAGGGAGCTGTGGTTTCGGGCATTATTGCATGACAGCTAGAGACTGAGTGTGAACGAATGGGGCCTTTGTTGTCTTTTCTTAGTGCTACTTCGCACACTTGAGGGGGGAGGGGGATATATTCCATGTGTGGCGAGGTGGCGATGGGAATGAATAAAGGCAGACAGTGTGAATTGTGTGCATGGGTATATATGTATGTGTCTGTGTGTGTATATATATGTATACATTGAGATGTATAGGTATGTATATTTGCGTGTGTGGACGTGTATATATATATATATATATATATATATATATATATATATATATATATATATATATATATATATATATATAGAGAGAGAGAGAGAGAGAGAGAGAGAGAGAGAGAGAGAGAGAGAGAGAGAGAGATTTATAGATTTTTATTTCGGGATAAAGAAGAAAGAATACTTCCCTCTTATTCCTTGCGTGTTGTAAAAGTCGACCATAAGGGGAGGGAGTAGGGGCTAGATGTCATCCCGTCCAGTTTTTACTTTTCAAAAAGAAGGAAGATAGAAGGCGGCCAAATGAGGGTTTTCCTACTCAGACTCAGTCCTGTGTTTATGATATTGCATCGCTAACGCGGGAAATGACGAATATGCATGAAAAGAAAATGTATGAAATATATATAAGATGTTGTATTTGCCATTTGTCGATCTGAAGAAGGCATATGGTAGGATTGATTGAGATGCTTTGTGGAAGGTCTTAAGAATATGTGGTGTGGTATGTAAATTGCTAGAAATGCATATATAGTTTTATACAAGGTTGTAAGTCATGTGTACGAGTAGGAAATGATCATGAGAGGACCTGGGAAGTGGGTCAGTTGTTCATCAATGATACAGCATTCGAATAAGAAACTGCAGAAGTTGGTGACTGAGTGTGAGTATGTTAAAGGAGAAAGTTGAGAGTAAATGTGAATAAGAGCAAGGTTATTAGGTACAGTAGGGTTGAGGGACAAGTTTGTTGGGACGTAAATTTAAATGAAGAAAAACTGGAGGAAGTGAAGTGTTTTAGACATGTGGGAGTGGACTAGACAGCGATTGGAACTATGGAAGTGGAAGTGAGTCACAGGATGGGAGAGGGGGCGAAGGTTCTGAGAGCGATGAAGAATAAGTGGAGAGAACGTTATCTCGGAAAGCAAAAATGGGTATGTTTGAAGGAATAGTAGTTCCAACAATGTTATATGGTTGTGAGGCATGGGCTGTAGATAGGGTTGTGCGGAGGAGGGTGGATGTGCTAGAAATGAAATGTTTGAGGACAACATGTGATGTGAGGTGGTTTGATCGAGTAAGAAGTGAACGAGTAAGAGAGATGTGTGCTAATAAAAAGAGTGTGGTTGAGAGAGCAGAAGAGGGTGCATTGAAATAGTTTGGACATATGAAGAGAATGAGTGAAGAAAGGTTGATAAAATGTATATACGTGTCAGATGTGAAACGTCGGGGTAAACCATGGAAAGGTCTGTAGGACCTTTGACGTGTGTTTTCGGTACATTTCACATGACTGTTAGATATGGAGTGAGAACGAATTTGGGCTTTTTTGAATATTTTCCTAGCGCTACCTCACTGAAACGTAGGGTAGCGATGCTGTTTCCTGTGTGGCGGTGTAGCGCCGGGAATGGATTGAAGGCAAGCGAGAATGAACATGTGCATGCGTACATATGTGTGTCTCTGTATACGTATATATATATATATATATATATATATATATATATATATATATATATATATATATTCCTCCCCTCTCGTTTTTTTTTAATTTTCCAAAAGAAGGAACAGAGGGGGCCAGGTGAGGATATTCCAAAAAAGGCCCAGTCCTCTGTTCCTAATGCTACCTCGCTAACGCGGGAAATGGCGAATAGTTTGAAAGAAAGAAAAGATATATATATTCCTATGAGTCCACGAGGAAAATGAAACACGAAAAGTTCCCATGGGAACTTTTCGTGTTTCATTTTCCTCGTGGACTCATAGGATTATCTTGATCACGCGCAAAATTGTGATCCTTTCCAATATATATATATATATATATATATATATATATATATATATATATATATATATATATATATATACATATATATATATATATATATATATATATATATATATATATATATATATATATTTTTTTTTTTTTTTTTTTTTTTTTTTTTATACTTTGTCGCTGTCTCCCGCGTTTGCGAGGTAGCGCAAGGAAACAGACGAAAGAAATGGCCCAACCCCCCCCCCCCCATACACATGTACATACACACGTCCAGACACGCAAATATACATACCTACACAGCTTTCCATGGTTTACCCCAGACGCTTCACATGCCTTGCTTCAATCCACTGACAGCACGTCAACCCCTGTATACCACATGACTCCAATTCACTCTATTTCTTGCCCTCCTTTCACCCTCCTGCATGTTCAGGCCCCGATCACACAAAATCTTTTTCACTCCATCTTTCCACCTCCAATTTGGTCTCCCTCTTCTCCTCGTTCCCTCCACCTCCGACACATATATCCTCTTGGTCAATCTCTCCTCACTCATTCTCTCCATGTGCCCAAACCATTTCAAAACACCCTCTTCTGCTCTCTCGACCACGCTCTTTTTATTTCCACACATCTCTCTTACCCTTACGTTACTTACTCGATCAAACCACCTCACACCACACATTGTCCTCAAACATATATATATATATATATATATATATATCCCTGGGGATAGGGGGGAAAGAATACTTCCCACGTATTCCCTGCTTGTCGTAGAAGGCGACTAAAAAGGGGAGGGGCGGTAGGGTGGAAATTTTTTTTCCCCTCTATTTATTTTTTTTTTTAATTTTCAAAAAGAAGTGCAGAGAAGGGGGGGCCCGGTGAGGATATTCCCTCAAGGCCCAGTTCTCTGTTCTTAACGCTATCTCGTAACGCGGGAAATGGCGAATAGATTGAAAAGTTTGAAAGATATTATATATATATTATATATATATATATATATATATATATATATATATATATATATATTATATATATATATATATATTATTTTTTTTTTTTTTTTCCGCTGTCTCCGCGTTTGCAAAATTTGCGCAAGGAAACGGGACAAAAGAAAGGGCCCAACCCCCCCCCATCCCACTTTGGATATAATAGTCCCAACGCAAATTTTCTTCCCTACCCCGGTTTCCTTGGTTTACCCCAGACCTTAACTTCCCCCTGATTAAACCCACGACAGAACGCCCACCCCCGGTTATACCACATCAACCCAATTCACTTTTATTCCTTGCCCTCCTTTCACCCCCCTGAGGGGTTCAGCCCCGATCAAAAAAAAATCTTTTTAAAACTCCTTTCTTTCCACCCCCCTTTTGGTTTTCCCCCAACTTCCCCTCTTTCCCCTTCCAACCCCCGGGGCCCTTTTAACCTCTTGGTCAACCCTTTCCTCCCCTCTTTCCTCTCCAGGGGCCCCAACCATTTCAAAAACCTCTTTGCTCTTAAACCCACGTTCTTTTTTTTTCCCTCATCTCTTTTACCCTTACGTTCTTACTCGATCAAACCCCTCCCCCCAACACTTTTGTCCTCAAACTTTCTCTTTTTCCAGCACACCCATCCCCCTGCCCCCAACAAACTTATCCAAACCCCCAACGATTCGAAAACCCTTACAACTTTTTTGGGGAACCACTTTTCCCTTAAAAATTACCCTTTTTTTCTTTCGGGGGTAATGTTCTGGGATTTCCAAACTTTTCTTAAAGGGGGGCTCCCAAAATTTTCGCCCCTCCCCCACCCTATGTTCCACTTCCGCTTCCATGGTTTCCCAAAACCGCTGCCAGTTCCACCCCCGGGATTTTCAAAAAAAAAAATTTACTTCCTCCATTTTTTTTCCCATTAAACTTACCTCCAATTGACTTGACCCCCCAACCCCTATTGTCCCTTAAAACCTTCCTTTATTCACATTTACTCTTAACTTTCTTCTTTCACACTCTTTACCCCAAAAACTCAGTGAGAGGAAATGGAGTGAGTATTTTGAAGGTTCTGTTGAATGTGTTGATGACTAGAGTGGCAGATTTAGGTTATTTTGGTCGGGGGTGGTGTGCAAAGTGATGAGGGTTATGGAAAATGATTTTTAGTAAACAGAGGAAGGACGGTAGTAAAATGCTTGCGGAAGATGAAAGCCGGCAAGCAGCAGGTTTGGATGTATTGCAGTGGAATTTATTAAAAAAGGGGGTGACTTATATTATTGACTGGGTGTGGTAAGGCTATTTTATGTATGTATTGACTCATGGTGAGGTGCCTGGGATTGGCGGGGAATGCGTTGCATAGTGCCCTTGTACAAAGGGATAAGGGGATAAGAGTGAGTGCTCAAAATTACAGAGTATAAGTTTGCTGAGTATTCCTGGTAAAATTATATGGCCGAGGGGTATTGATTGAGAGGGTGGAAGGGCATTGTAAGAGCTTTCAGATTGGGGAAGAGCAGTGTGGTTCAGAAGTTGGGTAGAGGAGTGTGTGGATCAAGTGTTTGCTTTTTGAGAATGTATGTTGAGAAATACTTAAAAAAGCAAATGGATTTGTATGTAGTAAATTTATGGATCTGTGTGAAGGCATATGTAGTGCTGATGGAGATGCTCTATGGAAGGTATTAAGAATTATGGTGTGGAGGCAAATTGCTGGAAGTAGTGAAAAGTTTTTATGAGGATGTAGGCATTGTGTACGTGTAGGAAAAAAAGTGATTGGTTCTCAGTGAATATAGAGTTTGCGGAAGGGGTGTGTGAGTCTCATGGTTGTTTATTTAGTTTATGATGGGTTGTTAGGGAGGTGATGCAGGGTTTTGGAAAGAGGGGCAAGTATGAAGTCTTTTGAGGGATGATAGAGATGTAAAATACTTGGGAAGTGAGTCAGTTGTGGTTCGACTGATGATACAGCGCTGGTGGCTGATTTCTTGTGAGAACTGCAGAAGCTGGTGGGTGTGAGTTTGTAATGTGTCGTGTGAAAGAAGTAAGATTTTAATATATATATATATATATATATATATATTATTATTATATTTTATATATATATTATATATTTTATTATATTTTTTGTTTATTTTCTTTGTCGCTGTCTCCCGTGTGTTTGCGATGGTAGCGAAAGGAAACAGACGAATAGATATGGCCCAAACCAACCCCCATTCACCATTGTATATACATACCCGTCCTCAAACGCCCCCCAATATACTATACCTATACATCTCAATGTCCACATATATATACACATACAGAAAAATACATGTATATACCCATGCACACAGGCCACTGGTCTGCCTTTATTCATTCCCATCGCCACTCTCGCCACACATGGAATACAATCCCCCTCCTCATGTGAGTGCGGGTAGTGGTAGGAAAGACACAACAAAGGCCCCATTCGTTCCACTCAGTCTTAGCTGTCATGCAATAATGCCGAAACCAGCGCGCCCTTTCACATCCAGCCCCACACAACTTTCCATGGTATACCCCGACGCTTCACATGCCCCTTTATTCAATCCAATGACAGCACGTCAACCCCGGTGTGCCAAATCGATCCAAAATTTACTCTATTCCTTGCCTCGCCTTTCACCCTCCTGCATGTTTAGGACCCCGATCTCGCAAAATATTTTTCACTACATCTTTCCACCTCCAGTTTGGTCTCCCCTTCTCCTCGTTCCCTCCACCTCCGACACATATATCCTGTTGGTCAATCTTTCCTCACTCATTCTCTCCATGTGCCCAAACCATTTCAAAACACCCTCTTCTGCTCTCTCAACCACACTCTTTTTATTTCCACACATCTCTCTTACCCTTACATTACTTACTCGATCAAACCACCTCACACCACACATTGTCCTCAAACATCTCATTTCCAGCACATCCACCCTTCTGCGCACAACTCTATCCATAGGCCACGCCTCGCAGTCATACAACATTGTTGGAACCACTACTCCTTCAAACATACCCATTTTTGCTTTCCTAGATAATGTTCTCGACTTCCACACATTCTTCAAGGCTCCCAGGATTTTCGCTCCCTCCCCCACCCTATGATTCACTTCCGCTTCCATGGTTCCATCCGCTGCCAGATCCACTCCCAGACATCTAAAACACTTTACTTCCTCCAGTTTATCTCCATTCAAACTTACCTCCCAATTGACTTGACCCCCAACTCTACTGTACCAAATAACCTTGTTCTTATTCACATTTACTCTTACCTTTCTTCTTTCACACATTTTACCTAACTCAGACACCAGCTTCTGCAGTTTCTCACATGAATCAGCCACCATTGCTGTATCATCAGCGAACAACAACTGACTCACTTCCCAAGCTCTCTCATCCCCAACAGACTTCATACTTGCCCCTCTTTCCAAAACTCCTGCATTCGCCTCCCTAACAACCCCATCCATAAACAAATTAAACAACCATGGAGACATCACACACCCCTGCCGCAAACCTACATTCTCTGAGAACCAATCACTTTCCTCTCTTCCTACACGTACACATGCCTTACATCCTCGATAAAAACTTTGCACTGCTTCTAACAACTTGCCTCCCACACCATATATTCTTAATACCTTCCACAGAGCATCTCTATCAACTCTATCATATGCCTTCTTCAGATCCATAAATGCTACATAAAAATCCATTTGCTTTTCTAAGTATTTCTCACATACATTCTTCAAAGCAAACACCTGATCCACACATCCTCTACCACTTTTGTAACCACACTGCTCTTCCCCAATCTGATGCTCTGTACATGCCTTCACCCTCTCAATCAATACCCTCCCATATAATTTACCAGGAATACTCAACAGACTTATACCTCTGTAATTTGAGCACTCACTCTTATCCCCTTTGCCTTTGTACAATGGCACTATGCACGCATTCCGCCAATCCTCAGGCACCTCACCATGAGCCATACATATATTAAATAACCTTACCAATCAGTCAACAATACAGTCACCCCCTTTTTTAATAGATTCCACTGCAATACCATCCAAACCTGCTGCCTTGCCGGCTTTCATCTTCCGCAAAGGTTTTACTACCTCTTCTCTGTTTACCAAATCATTTTCCCTAACCCTCTCACTTTGCACACCACCTCGACCAAAACACCCTATATCTGCCACTCTATCATCAAACACATTGAACAAACCTTCAAAATACTCACTCCATATCCTTCTCATATCACCACTATTTGTTATCACCTCCCTATTTGCGCCCTTCACTGCAGTTCCCATTTACTCCCTTGTCTTACGCACTTTATGTACTACTTCCAGAACTATTTTGATTCTCCCTAAAATTTAATGATACTCTCTCACCCCAAATCTCATTATGCCCTTTTTTCACCTTCTTCACCTTTCTCTGACCTCCTGTCTCTTTCTTTTTATACTTCTCCCTATACAATTGCATTTTTTCCTGCAAAAATCGTCTAATATGCCTCTCTCTTCTCTTTCACTAATAATCATTACTTCTTCATCCACCACTCACTCCCTTTTAATCAACCCACCTCCCACGCTTCTCATGCACACAAGCATCTTTGGCGCATATCCATCACTGATCCTTAAATACATCCCATCCTCCCCCAATCCCTCTTACTTCCATTGTTTACACCTTTTTTCCGATTTCGTGTACTCAGTCTTCTCCTTGGTACTTCCTCACAACAAGTCTCCTTCCCAAGCTCAGATTACTATCCACCACCCTATTACCCAAAATTCACTCTTCTTTCTGAAAATCCATTCAAATCTTTCACCTTAGCTCCAAAGATAATGAATCTGACATTCCCTCAGTTGCATCCTCTCAGACCCATTAACTTCCAATGTCTTCTTTTCGCGCGCCTGTCAATTTACAAGTAATCCTATGTAACGCTCTCTTGGCCATCTCCTCTTTACTTACTTTCGTATACTTTTGTATATCTCGCTTTATTTAAACCACTGAGTCCACAATCACCAGTCCATTTTCAGCACATAAATTCTACAAGCTCTTCTCCATGTCACATTTACAAACATCTGAAACACCCAATGCTATACCAATTATTCCTTCACACTAGCCACAATTACTCACCTTGGCATTCAAATCTCACCATCATTTTATACGGTCTGCTGCATCAAAACCACTAAAACACTCATTCAAGCTGATTCCCAAAACACTTGTTACTTTCATGATCTTTCTTCTCATGACCAGGTGCATATGCCACCAATAATACACTTCTCTCTCATCAAACTTTCAGTTTTACCCATTATTAATCGAGAATTTACTTTCTTACATTCTATCACTACTCCACAATCCTGTTTCAGGAGTTAATGCTACTCCTATCCCTTGCTCTTGTCATCTCACTAACACCTGTCATTACTCCCAAGAATTCCCAAACCACGCTCACTTTACCCTTGGAGCTTCGTTTCACTCAGAGCCAAAAAAATCCCAGGTTCTTTCCCAAACATACTACCTATTATATATATATATATCTATATATATATTATATAAGTAAACACCACCCCCCCCCCCCCCCCACCCCCCCCCCCCCCCCCCCCCCCCCCCCCCCCCCCCCCCCCCCCCCCCCCCCCCCCCCCCCCCCCCCCCCCCCCCCCCCCCCCCCCCCCCCTGAGAAGTGTAGCAAGGTGAGGATATTCCCTCAAAAGTGCCACCAGTTATCTGTTCTTAACGTTACCTCGCTAACGCGGGAAATACGAATTGTTTGAAAGTAAAGAAAGAATATATAGTATTATATATATTTTTTTATATATATATATATATACTATATATATAAATTTATATATATTATATTTAATTTTATATTTTATTGGGTGGGCAATGTTGTGTGGATTAGGGTAAAGGGATTTGGTAAACAGGGGAAAAGGTATTAAAAGCTTTGCGGATGATGAAAGCCGGGAAGGCGGGCAGGTTTGGATGGTATTGAGTGGAATATTTTAAAAAAAAGGGTTTGTGACTGTATTATTGACGGGTTGGTAAGGTTTTTTTATGTATATATGATCAGGGTGAGGTGCCTGGGGATTGGGGGGAAATGCGTGCATAGTCCCAAATGTCAAAGGTAAAGGGGATAAGAGGAGTGCTAAAATTTAAAACAGAGGTAAAGTTTTTTGAGTTTTCCCTGGAAATAATATGGGGGGGTTTATTGATTTGCAGAGGGTAAAGGGCTGTACAGAGCATCAGATTGGGGAAGAGCAATGTGGTTTCTGAAGTGGAAGAGGATGTGTGGATCAGGTGTTTGCTTTGAAGAATGTATGTGAGAAATACTTAGAAATGCAAATGGATTTGTCTGTAGCATTTATGGATCTGGAGAAGGCATATGATAGAGTT